>NC_134825.1:13163026-13273440 GCF_004210375.1 Tachypleus tridentatus | reverse complement strand
AGTTTAATTGTCACGAAGTTCCATATTGATTTTTATTTTTAGAAACTGCAATGCAAGAACTAAGCCTAAATATTTGCTTGCTGAAAGAGATTGTGAAAATGTTGTGTGGATCTTTTGTCATTCGTTTCTCTTTTTTACCTGTTTTACTCTAATGTGATAGAAGGTAAGTAAAATCGGTTGTAATTTTTTAGATACCAGTACTGCATATTAAATTAATATGGGTAATGACAGTATACAGTTTCTGTAAAATAATATTACCTTTGAACATTATTAGTTGAATTTACAAATACTAAAACAAAAAAAAAAACCCTCAAATTAGTGACTAGTGTTTTATTTATTTATCTTATGTTTAATCATTATTTACATTTAAGAAACATAAACATTTAAATTTATCTTAAACGCATTCTTGTCAGAGAGAAAAATTTATACTCAAGATAAACAAAAAGTAGTCAAACCTAATTCTGCATAATCGTCTATTTCTGTTTCCTACAACGGGTGTTAAAACTCGGTACTTTACTTGACAATGATCCACCGTGGGGTATTCTTAAACAGAAAGAAACTATGACAACATTGGCCAATCATAAATCAAAAAATATTTAGTGTTACTTTAGAAAACAGACAAGAAACTGGATTTAAAACGCTGAAGTGTTATAAGAACAGAGAAAAAAATTCAAAAGAAGAAAGAAAATTACATATAATCCTGGTATTTTTTAGTTTTTAATTTTCTAAAATATCTGTGCTCTTAAATTTGAATATATTTTTAATTCTTTTTGTTCTTTGTTTATGATAATCTGAAGTTGTTTCATTTTTTTATACAGTTGTGTTACTTATTTCCGTGAAGTTATTAATGTTTTCTTTCACATTGTATTACAAAACAATGAATTTTTTTTTATACTCTGTTTCCATCATAATTTCGGTAGTATACTTACAAAATAGAGAAAAAATGATATAATTCATTTTTATAATAAATAACCAACATTACTTGGAACTATATCTTCATTATATTTCCATTTCAGCAGAAGATATTACATCATTTTCCAAATAATTCTCCTACCGTGATATTTATTTCCTGTCCCTCAGACTCAAGAAGTAGAACCTTGATACAGTCGGTGAACATGTCGTTCATAAAGCAGTTCGATTTGAACAAAAATATTGAATTTACTTAATACTTGTATCTTAATTCGTTTCTCTTCTGCAGAACATAAATAAATAACTAAAATATTCATTGTAACAGTGTAGGATATATTTCTGAAATATCTCTTTAGTATAATTATATATGAAGTATTTTCTTCATTTTATTTTAATCTTTCTGAAAGAAGCACAGAATATTCAAAGAAATAATATAAATATACCATTACAGAGAACAGTAGAAAATAAAAATTGTGAAATGTTAAAAAATAGATTCATAGTAACATAACTTCACCGCCCTTTACCGATGGAATTATGGATGTATTTGTATTTGAAATTGGGGATGTAGAAGTTCGTGGAACTTGATGTCATCTCCGTGAAACGTACTTTACTGATATCTATTGATATATTGTTGTTATACGTTTCAATACAATATTATGACAATAAGAACACAAGATTAGTATTGAATTTAATAGTGAATATTTAAGAATCTTAACAACATTTTACTTTTAGAAGTAAAAAAGATACACGGATTTTCTCTATTTTCAAACCCTTTATATCGATTACTACTTTAGTACTAACTAATTTCGTGTTGGCCAATATTTTTGTAAGGATAGTTATTTTATATCTCGAAGGCTAGCCCAGTGTGAAACCATATAGGACGAATATGTTAGGTGAAGGCAATTTCAAATTACAACCCACAGAGTGCAATTCGAGAGCTGTATCCACTGGACCATTCGAGACTCTGTCAACTTATTAAAGTTCTATAATAACCAGTTCTTAATAATCACTTGCAGGATTTGTGAATGAGCGGACCCTGGTAAAGATTATAATAATCTTTATAGATCCGATTCAGACGAACAAGCTTGGTACTGTCGTAAGTTTCCACACATCCTTGGTCAGTATAACCACGTTTATCACTTAACTGGGAAGAACATTAGGTTGTTAAAAGCAATGTTATTAATACAGGAGACAGAAGTAATAAACACATGGTCTTTGTCATCTGCAAACAAAAGTATCTTTTGTAGAGTTTCAAAGTCTATGAACTAAGCTTGAGGTATTTAAACTGTTACTTGTAATTCTACGAAGTTGTTAAACGTGAAGTTTGTTATTACGAGAATATAGTATATCAGTAGATATGTCAATAAAGAGTTTAAATCATAACGTTTCAAATAAATTCTCTGTAGTTGTAATATTCTAAAATAACAAGCTTACGAAACCATCGTAAGATACTGCAGTGTTTCACATTTATGAAATATATCATTTCCCTAAAACCTGTTTAAACAGCTCGAACCAGTGTACAGTAGTATGCTGTATGTTATAAAATCAGTAAACATTAAAATAACTTCATACAAAGGACACTTATATGATAGCTATTTGTGGATAAACAAGGTTTCTAAAGGCAGTTTTTGAATTTTTAAATTTTCATGTTATTCACTTGTATGTTATTAAAAACACAGAGATAAAAAAATATTAATATAACTATATCCATATATATAAGAACATGTGATAGTTATTTGTGTTGATAAATTAATTGTAAGTTCCAATTATATGTCAGTTAGAATCTTGAATAAAATGAACATTATTACAATTCAAGGGTCACTTGAGTAGTGAGACATCAACATTTATACATTTTAGTTGATTATATTTGTTACTTGCATAAGAATATACTGAATGATGTATTTTAAATTCATGAAGTTACATCTTTTTGATATATGTTTCCATGAAATACATAAATAGTTTTGTTTTTTGAAGAAGTGTTTTGAATCATTTTTATTTTATAGAATGGGTACAATAACTATAGGATACAGATATTTTTGTTATTTGCACTCACTTTATTCTAATACAACATTAATATCTGTTAAATTTTACTGACTTATAGTTTTATTATAATAACATTTTCTGCGTGTTACGATTTTAGATTTTGTGTATATAAATGTGTTTTATCTTATCTAAGCAAAACGTGAATATTTTCTTCATATAGTTTCAAAATAATTTTATGGCTGCTTTATAAGGCATACACATATATCTATATATCATGTGGTAACTGTCATCCTTTGTATTTCAATTGCCTCTGTACTTTGAAAGAAACCTTTAATTTATACTGTTTTGACTAAGAACGATTTTATATTAAATTGTAATTTATTGTGTTTACGTATAACCTTTATATAGATTTTATATTGTCGTCAAAACTAATACCTTGAAGAGTCCAGTTTAACTTCCTGCATTTCTTCTGTTTCAAATACATCACATCTTTTAAAAAATTCAACACTTCCACGCGATGTGCTTCATCTTTCTCAGTTATTTCTTCCAACTAGACTTTTGTTTTATTTTCCAACCGAGTGTTGGTGTTAATAACACTGCAAAATATTTTTTTGAAAAGTTTTGCTTCCTCAAAAGTTTTTGCTGATTGTGACAGGTACCTGGTGGGTATGCACAAATATAGTTTTGGTTTTGTTTCATCACGTAGGAACTATGGGAAATATACAGTTAACGTTTTACCGGCAATAACTTATTTAATTGCGTTTCTGTTTCTAATACGCTATTAAGTTCAACATAATGAGAACTGTTTTGCTCCTGATTTTGTTTGTATTCAATGTCCGGTGCATCACGTTGCAGTGTCCAACAGAAGTCAAAAAGCATTGACGGATTCTAGTAGCCCTGATATCGTTTTTCCATTGTAACAATATCCTGGTGAAACCTTTCACTGTGTTCATCACTGACAGCACCGAGATTTGCGGGAAAGAAGCCCAAGTGTTAGTGGAGTAAATGAATCTTGAGTGACATGTTGCACTTCATTGTTCTGTATGCTTTGAGAAGTTTGTCTACCAGCTGAATGTCATGTGGGGCTCTATACTTGCCAAGAAAATTGTAAACAACGTCTTTAAAGACTTTCCAGCAATCTTTTCCGGCCCAACTAAGAAATCTTCGAACCGCTTGTCACTCATAACATGTCTGATCTAAGGGTCAACAAAAATGACCTCTTTGATTTTGGCCTTAGTTATTCTTGGGAACAACTGTCTTAAATAACGAAAACCTTCGCCTTCTTTGTTCATTGCTTTCACAAAATTCTTCATAAGTCCCAATTTTATGTAAAAAGGAGGCAATAATATCTTTTCCGATTCGACAAGATGTCCATACGTCACATTTTTTGTCCTGCAACTAACTTTTTACGGGGTAGCCAGCTCTGTCTAAAATAATGTGTCTCTTTGGCACGACTGTCCCATTCACAATTGAAACAACAGTACTTTTTATAGTCGAGCTGTAGTCCCAGTAACAGAGCAACGACTTTCAGACCTTCACATATATTCCAGTTGTACTTGCTGTACTGAATGTACTTAAGCAACATTTCCATTTTCTCGTAGGTTTCTTTCATGTGTGCCGCATAGCCAACAGGTATTGAAGGGTGAACGTTGTCATTGTGTAACAGAACAGCTTTGAGGCTTAACGTTGATGAATCAATAAAGAGACGCCATTCTTGCGGGTCATGGTCACAACCCAAATCAGAAAATAATACTTCGATGTCAACACAGAAACAGAGATTGTCAACTTGTGCAAAGAATTTGGTTATATCATCTCGGCTGTTTCGAAAACCAAAAATTTCGTACCTGGTGACAGCAATCACCAATACCTGCAATCTCGACCCCAGCAATTCGGCTTTTGCTTTTGACAGACCCAAATCTCTGACCAGATCGTTTAATTTTGACTGTGTTATGAGATGTGGATCGTCTGAGAAGCACGGTTCAAAATCCGGAACACTGCCAGTTCCCTGCATTGCAGTTTCTTCATCTGGTTTGTCTAAGGTTCATTCCTCTGGTGCTTTCGGAATTGGAAGACTGTCGTCATGTGGCATGGGTCTCATTCAAAACATAAAATGGTGTACTCACAGTCTTCTCTATATCGTCTATAGTTACACTGGGACTCTTAACTGTGCATTGTTTGTCTGCTTTTAATACCAATATATGTATACATCTCATACCAGTGTGTAGTCCATATTATGTGAGCATAACTTAGGTTCCACAAAAGAAAAACAAAACGAATGTTTTTTCTAAGCTATGATACGAGGCTACATATTTATTTATTCATTAAGCTTGTTCTAAACATGAATACTTTAATTATGAGTCACACTGTATACATTTTGTAAAATAAGTAAAATTTTAATACAGTATTTCTTACTATGCATTTTACTTGCAATGTATCAAGTGACTATCGATGGTTACTGTGGTACTTACAGTTTTCTTAAATTCCTGTGTCTGATCACTTTATATGTTCGTATTTTATGGATTATATTTTATCGTCTTTGATATTGGATTCTGTTTCAGTAGCAGAACTTATCATTTATCCCCTTTGTTTCTTCAGAGACAGACTGGAATGAACAAGTAGTTAAGTTGCTCGTCTCACATCAAATATGTTCACGTTTTATGCCGTCGAAGTGTTATAATCTGACGGTCAGTCTCATTATTTGTTAAAAAAAGTATTCCAAAAGATGGGCGGTTATCATTAGCTGCTTTCTTCCGAGTCTTTTATTGTTAAATTAGTGACACAAGCGCAAATTATTCCTCTGTACGTTGCACGAAATACAAATCAAATGTTCGAAAGATTCCCAAGCAGAGTATACAACATTATTTTTCTCATAATGAAAACATTCTTATCAATTAAATCCTTTAAATTAAGCAAATATTATTGAGAAACCTAATTTCAATGAACCAGTAAGAAATATTTTAAGTAGTTTTAACACTAATATATGTTGTACATGAAGAAAGTCTCACCTCCTTAAATTAAATTTGCGTTTCTGGGTATTAATTTACTTGTTAAGCTTCTGTTTCAATATTTTTCTCCCATATCAAGATTGAGTATCTTACAGTCAAAGTAAAGCATTATCTGTTTCAGTGAATACAAATGGTGAACAGCGTTTGTAAACTTGCGGTCATGCTTTGAATATTTTCTAAAACTAAAGTATTTCGAACTGATTTGTTGTATTGAATATCAAAACATGTGACTGAAGTCAAGAATAAGCTGAGAGAGGCCAAGTAAATGTATGAATTATATACAATTAGTAAGACAGCCCTTCTAAACACAGAGATAACAAGAATAATCGCTGTACATTCTTTAAATTTAATTGATTTACAAAACTAAATATGGAAATAAAGGTTCGTTGGACACAAATTATCTTATGTAAAGTAACATTGTTTTTATTCACTAATTGTATATTATGTGTCTAAAAAAATTATAACATGAGGTTACCGAACTGAACTTTTGACTGCTTCTTCACTATTTTAAATTCTACTTAGTACTTTGGAATGAAGATAATTTGTATGAAAGCTTATCCAACATTTACTACACTGTCTGTATGTGTGTAACAAAGTAAAAACGTTTTAATTTCCTAACATTCAAAGTTTATAGAGCATGATATCACTACTCACACTGTTCGTATCTGTAAAGTATTTCCTAACATCCAGTAATCTTGATAACAAACAATCTCAAGATCTTCTGAAAAAATAGTTATCTTCAAATGATGTTCCATAGAAAATTTATGAATAAAATAGGATTGATTGTGTATAATATCTTACTGGGGTAAAATTATCACTCTTGAAAGTAAACTATGAATGGCATGCAGAATTATCATAAAAACTAAATAGATCGTAAGTTAAATAAGCATCTTTTTCAGCAACACAACTTTCATCTCACTCCAGCATTTTCTGAAACTATTAATAATTACACCTTCACATCACATAAACCTGTTAAGCTTCTATATAAAATTTGGAAGTGTCCATTGTCATTTGGATTATCCTAATTATTTTCTCAGATTTAGAAGTGTTTTTATCTGAAAATTATAGAGGTGATTTTTCTTTTTCTGGTTGAATTAATGATTGCATATTTCCTCTAAACATTCTAATTTATTACAAGTTACTCCTTAGTTTCCTAGGATATAACAAAAAAAAAAGTATCCTGGTGTTATTCATATGGTTTTGTCAATTTCAATCTGGTTTGGAAAGTCTGCAGTTTACTTTCTCAATATCAAATCAAATGGTGTTTCCTCGACATTTTTTCTTATTGCTATATAAAATATATCTGTAAAACTATATTATTAATCACTCTGGCTGGACTTTGTTCTATTTGAGAAAAAATGAAGAAACCATGTGTTTTGCACATCTGAAAGACGTTTGAAAGAAATAGTTTAAAAACGGTTATTTATCTTAATTCACTAAAATAATATTTCCAGACGTGATTCTTGTTCAACATTAACAGACCCACAATAGCTTTAGGATTAAATGGTATTCCCACTATTCCGTGACAACAACAAACTGGTAAAGTTTTAATATGTGAAGGCTATGGACTGAAGTGAATGATGAAAAAACGTCTTCCACAAAATCAATTATAAGAATTAGGTATGGAGTGGTGGTATGTTTCTATCCAACGTTTACTTTAGCGATCAGTGTTTTGTAGACAAATTTATTTATTTTATTTTTTTAAAATATATATTTAGAATAAGATGTTTAAAATCCTGTTGCTATATTTTTCATCTATATTCAAATAAAAAGATTAGTTTAGTTAACTTATTATGACAAGATTAAATTAAATACCAACATGATTGTATGAAACTTCATCATATGCTTTAAATAATTGAATCAGAAGACATGCATCACAACACAAAGTAAACACATGAGATTTACTCTTTAATATTTTTAGAAGCTTAATGCGACAGACAGTGAAATATTTAACGGACTAAAATCATAAGACGTACATTTTGTTGGGAGTACTTCGTTAATAGAAATATAGGCGATTGTACATAACAGACTGAATGTAGATGATTTGATACAAACAAGTATGTTCTTTTGTTAAATTAATATTTTATGAAAAATATGGTCACCACAAATGTGTGTAAATCGTATCTGAGGGTTCCGTATCCTCATTAAATTTTATTTTAGTTTATTGTAGTCATTTAAGCAGATATATATAAAAGAATAGTACAAATTATAGAAACACCTTTAGTTATTTGCTCGTAATTGAATCGTGCTTTCTGAGTAAGACCCAATACAAAAAGTCAATAGAAACACATACACACCCATATATAGTGATTATCATATACATTTAAAATATACTTCTAAAATTGACCATTTTGAAATGTACTATCAAGTAAAGAAGTAGTCTGAAGAACATTTGTTACTTAGCACCTGAATAGTTAATATTAAAACATATCTGTCCTAAAGTTAGAACTGCAAAGAAGAAGAAAAGGACAACTAAATATCAGCCCTTGAACTGAGTGCGGCCACTCGTAACCCAATAATATGATTAATGGTTACACAAATAACTCTTCCTCGTACGAAGGTGCAAAGTGAGCTCAACCTAATCTCGCTATTCGAATCTATTTCTTTTTACAGCGTCTCAGGATGCTACCACTGTACACATATCATAACAATCGAAAAACTTTGAGAGAGAAAATGTTTCATTTAATTACATTATTATTTAAGTGTTTCATCTCATCAACCATTCTTAATACTTCTTTCTGTCACCTGTTACTTAATACAATAGACACATTTCGCTATGCAGTGATAATACAATAGTCTAGGAGTTCAAGAGGAGGATGTTTGTCATGGATTTACTATTACATACCAATACTAATATTGATGTTTGTTTCAGTAAAGTTTATATTTAGAAATGTTCATCACTTATGCTATTAAATTTGTATAGTGAAATTTCTGCCTATCCGCTAAAACTACAAATGATTCTCAAGTGTAAAATTCAACAATATATATATGAAGGTAAACACTACTATATTGTGAGTATTGTTGTGCAGGATGAAGTTTCCAAAACTACCGTTAATCATATAAATGAAAACTACGTAACGCGACAAGTGACAATATATATTATCGGTTTGCTGCAATTGGTATTGAATAAACCTGAAAAACTGCAACTCTGATTAATGCTTACCAGTCGGGAACGTAAGATATTTGACCACGAATGTGTGTAAATTTCGAACATTACAGGCCATTTAACTTTGACATATTCTCATTGGACATGATTTTTTTTCTAAAAGCATAAAATTCCTTCTGTGACAAACTCGACAAAGACTGTTAGATACCCTTTAAGTGAATTGTTGCTCTATCGACATGAAATTAATTCGCTCATCGTGAACCCTCCTTAAGACTTCAAGGAAATTCCAGACCAGGAAAGCGACTGATATTGTTTGAAAGTTTGTCGGTCTTTTCTGGATAGGAGGTTGTTTGTAATAACAGTTCTTGTAAATTGTTTTATGGTTTGTATATTAAAGTATACTTGTTACAGAAAAGAGAACTGTGTTTATCAATCATGTTAGCTAACATCATAATATGTATGCATATCGCCATTTATTTAACTTTTAACTTTAAATTATCATTTAACTGCGTTTTAGGATACTTGACATTGTACTTCTTAAGATTATAAACTGGAGGCTTGTCGGAATAAATTTTAATACGTGACAACTGTTAACAGTACTGTAGTTGGATTATTTAAAACATTGGTCACAACTTAAAGAATTATTCACCTGTGATTCGATAGGTAAAATATTGTTTATATAAAACCAACAAAGTTAGAAATTAGTTTTATGTGTATCATATACCTAACATAACTTTTCTCTATAAATCACTGTATAACATTTTCTTTTATGTTAAACTACAGTATAATATATTTTTGCTTCTGTCAACCATAGTTGATACTGTTTTTCTGTTTCTCATAAACCTAGATTGTTATATATTGTTTTTTTAAACCACAGTTCATTTTATTTTAGCTACAGAGTATCATCTGAGTATATTTAAGTTTTTAGTTTTCGTTTTCTTTCCTCTGAACGTGTCAATTTTTCCAGATTGTGGCTTTACAGGTTATGAAATACTACTTCTGACTCTTTCTATATGCATTTTGAATCCTCTGTTTGATGTAGCGATAATCATTTTCAAATATATGAAGGATATAATCATCCTTTCATGACTAATTATACTTCAAACTAAATATATTTCTTATATCTAGTTGTTAGAGTTTTAATTTGTTGGTAATATGTAAAACGAATTTGATTTCACACAAATCTTCAGAAAATATCTTTAAATGTTTAATACAGGTTCTCTCTGTTTATCTGAATGACTCAAGTGGTCTAAAGGTATGTAGCTGTAAATAACTGGCCAGAAAATATGGCGACAACGTGTCTTGAAACGAATATGAAAGGATAAGTTCATAATTTTTTGGCGTTGAAGTTAAAGATTTATTTTGATACATTGTTATTTGATGTAGTGATTTTTCTATTAGGGATGACATACTCCAGTATTGTGTCCTGTAACAAATATATACATGGTACTTCTGAATAGATTTTTTTCATTTTCTAAAATATCTGTGACATAAATTTGAATTTGCTTTTTATCACTTGTTGATGATAATATAAAGTTGATTTGTTTTTATTTGTGTTTCTTTGCTCTGGAATTTGTTAATATATTTCAATACATTATATTAGAAAAACTAGAATTTTTTTGTACTTTTGCGTCGCAATATATGTTGTAATCTTACAACATTGACACAAATTGATATAATTTTATATAAAACGTAGTCAATAATCCTTATAAATATATCTTAAATATATTTCCTTTATTTCGTGAATTCAACAGAAAATTGGATCAAGTTATAATTCCATTTCAAAATTAGATTTTACTTCCTTTTCCCAAATAATTCTCCCACCATGCTATTTATTTGTTGTTCGTCAGACTCGAGAAGTAGAACCTTTATACAGTCGGTAAACATGTCGTTCTTGAAGCAGTGCGATCTGAGTAAAAAAATTTAATATATTTAACACTTCTATTCTATTCTTTTCTCTTTTGCAGAACGTAAATAAATAACAAAAATTATTTATTGTAATAGAGGGTATTTAACTAACATATCTTCTTTAGTATAATTATTTATGAAGCATTTTCTTTATTTTGTTTTAATCTTTTAGTAAACAAGTACAGAAACATTAAATAAATAAGAGAAATATATCGCTTAAGAAAACAGTGAAAAAGGAAAATTGTAAAATGTTAAAAAATAGATTTACAGCAACATAACTTAACCTACCTTTTCAAATGGAGTTAAGGTTGTGGTTCTATTTGAAATCGGGGTGCAGAGGTTTGTGCAACCTAACATAATCTCAATAAAACTGTCTTTACTTACTTTAATGATATATGTTCATATATTTTTGTTATATGTTCCAATATAATATTATAAGAATAAAAACACCAGATAAATATATAGTTTAATAGTGAGTATTGAACAATAATCACATTATTTTTATCGTTACAGGTGACATAAACATACATGGATTTTATCCATTTTCAACCAATTTATATCAATTAGTTCTAACTAATTTGGGTTGTAATACTTTTGTAAGAGTAGATATTTTATATCTCGTTGGTTACCCCAGTGGAAAACCAAATAGGAAGAGCATGTTTGGTAAGGGCAATTTGAAATCATAACCCGCAGAGTGAAAGTCGAGGACTGTATCCATTAGACTTTTTGAGACTCTGTCAACTTAATAATGTTCAATAACAACCAGTTCTTAATAATCACCTGCAGGATTTGTGAATGAGCGGAACCTGGTAAACATTATAACATTCTTCACATATTCGATTAAGCCGAGCAAGCTTGGTACTGTCGTAAGTTCCCATACATCCTTGGTCAGTGAAACCACGTTTTTCACTTAACTGAGAAGAACATGAGGTAGCTAGAAGCAATGTTACTAATACGGCGGATAGAAGTGATAAACACATGGTCATTGTCATCTGCAAACAAACGAAAGCATGTTCTGTAGAGTTGGAAAGTCTATAACCTAAACGTGGGTTATATTATTGTTATTTAAGCTGTAACTTGTAATTCTACCAAAATATTAAGCGTTGAGTTTGCTAAAAGGAGAATATAGAATATCAGTAGATGTGTCACCAAAGAAATTCTAAATAACTATAATGTTGTAAAATAACACGGTTAAGATACTAGAGAGTGACAAACAGACTTACCATACAGATTTCCACTTAAAGAACACTGTAACGTTGGTGAGTGAAAGATGTAGAATGAGAAGACAGTTAGATATCCTAAGCTTTTATACTTATCTGTCATCACCTGCTATTGCTCAATTCATAAGACCCGAGAGAATCATATAAATGTGGAAAAAATATCCCGTTGGAAGAAAAATTCTCATCACTGGACATTAGATGTGATTATTAATACATTCACGTGTTACTTCAATACCATACTTTCAACTAATTCCCATATGTTATTTAACACCGTAATTATATATCTCGTATCGTTGTGTGAAGAATAAAATACTTCATTTTTCAAACTGCTGTAACAGTGGCCATGTAGCAATCTAGAAAAATAACCTTAGCTTGTTGAATTGTTTTGCAGGAAGTTTTTATTTCAGAGTTTCTTATTCATGTTTCTCACGATTGAATTCTCAATCTCTGTTTTCTCCAAGGTATTTTTTGAAACAAATTGAAAACAATTTATGTTTTTTATAATACTTGTGGCTCAGCGGCCAATATGTATGTTACATGTCTCCTTCCGTTTTGGGCCTAGTATGGCTTGTGGGAATGGTACTCAACTCCTAATCTAAGTGTGGCGGATTAGAATCCTCGTCCCACCAAACTTGCTCGTCCTTTCAGCCGATGGGATGTTATACGTAACAGTCAATCCCACTATTTGTTTGTTCAAGAGTAACCCAAGAAGTGGTGGTAAACGGTGATGACTAGCTGTTTTCCCTCTACGCTCTCACTGCTAATTTCGGGACGGCTAGCCTCGATAGCTAGCGAGTACCTTTGTACGAAATTCAAAACAAACAACTCTTCAATTCTGAGTTTCCTGATATATTGCTATGAAATACATATCGAATATCTAAACTATATTCTTCAAGAAATCTATGTTTTGGTTTAAATTTGGTTGATAGGATGTTATTCATTTTTGGGTGTATTCATTCGTGTTCATTATGATATAGAATCTGCTTTTAGAATTTTTATGTTTTGTCTTGTTTTAGGTTTTTAATGGAATTAATGTCTCTTTTTGTAAGGTTGTTTTTTTGTTTTCTGTTTTGTGAAATTATGTTGATGGTTTTGTGAGAAAACTAAACTAAAAAACAACCTTACAAAAAGAGACATTAATTCCGTTAAAAACCTAAAACAAGACAAAAACATAAAAATTCTAAAAGCAGATAAAGGTAAAGCTATAGTCATAATGAACATGATAGAATACACCCAAAAAATGAATAACATCCTATCAGACACGAACAAATTTAAACCAATACACACAAATCCAACAAAGACACACGAGACGCAACTGAACAAATTGCTACTACAAATGAAAAAAGCCAACACAATTTCACAAACACTTTATTTCTACCTACGTAAAACCGACTCACGCACACCGCAAATATACGGCAACCCCCAAACCTCATAAACCAGATTGTCCATTACGACCAATAATGTCCACATATGAATCGTTTAATTACAATCTTGGTAAATACATAGCATGGGCATTCTCCAAATATGTAACATCAGCCAGCTCATTCATCAAAGACTCTTTTAATTTCAAGTCTAATCTAAATCAACTTAATCATAAAGCCTTAATGGCCAGTTTTGATGTTATATCCCTCTTCACAGAAGTTCCAACCACTGAAGCCTGCAAGATAGCCTTAGAACTCTATACCCGAGACCCTAACCCAACTATAGACATTCCCAGTAACCAGTTAGCAACCCTAATAGAATTCACCACGATAAAGACAAACTTCATGTTCAACAACCAAAACTATATACAAACAAATGACCGAAGCATGGGCAACCCAGTATCACCAGTTTTAGCCAATATTTTTATGACACAAGTTGAAACACAAGCAATTAACACAGCATTACATCCACCACTGTGCTGGTACAGATATGTAGATGACACGGTTGCGGGATTCAAATCTACAGAACACATACTTAATTTTTTCAATCACATTAACTCTATACATCCCAACATTAACTTCACATGTGAACAGGAAGAAAGCAATCAAATATCATTTCTTAACCTCAAAATTACAAGAACCGACACACAATTCAAAACAGAAATCTACCGAAAAATCACCCATACTGGACTATACATTCCTTGGGACTCAGCACATGAAACAAAACAAAACTCAACATACTAAACAACCAAATAAACACAACCATAAAACTATGCTCACCAGATAAAATTAACGATGAATTAGACAAAATAAAACAATACTTCATCAACATCAATAAGTTTCCTCCACAAACCGTAGAAAACATTATACGCACACACCTAGACAGAAAGCAAAATCAACCAACTAAAGTAAATATATCTCACGAATCAAAAAATCACGAAACCATATACTGCTGTATACCATATATACCTGACATCAGCAAACAAATAACCAACATTTGGCAAAAACTAGTAACAAAATATGACATTCCAGTTAATACGAAATATATTCAAAAACCAGGCACAAAACTGAGGTCTATACTATGTAAAAACTGCACTGACAAACACCACACCAACATTATTTATAAAATACAATGTGACAACTGCCACGACTTCTATATTGAGAAACAAGTAGAAAAATGGAAACCAGATTCAAAGAACATAAAAAGTCACCTTCACACGTTTTCGAACACTGCAAGTCAAATAAACACAACATAACCATAGAAAACACTCAAATACTAAATAAAGAAACAAACATAAACAAACGCAAAATTAAAGAAGCCTTACTTATACAACAACATAAACCCAAAATAAACCAATATAAAGGAACGCCTTTATACCTATATTAATATAATAAAATAAATAAAATTATATATTCAAACATCTAATACCGCCGTCTACATTCCGACACTCAATTACACAACCCCTTTCAAACATGTGGTCAGCTTCCGGTCAGTTACCTCTTTCTTTGTGAACCTGACGATGACCGAAGAAGGTCGAAACGTTGTTCGCTCTTCTATTTAAAATATTTTCTCATCCCAATCGAGCCGTTTTTGCATATAATTTTCTCAACAAGTGGGTTTCTCAATATCATTGATTATTATTTCATTCACAGGTTATTCATTATTTTATTAGGTTATGAGCCTGCACACATAGGTACTCCGGTAGTACAGCGATACGTCTACGGATTTACAACGCAACAATCAGGGGTACGATTTCACTCGGTGGGCTCAGCAAATAGCTCAGTGTGGCTTTGCAACAAGAAAACACATACTTTCATATGAGATAAAATACATTTTTACGTGTAAATATTTTTTCGCATAAAAGCATTGTTTAAACATGTGTAAATTATATTAGGAGTTTTGGTAAATAAATACAAATTTTCGTGCAAACAAAAGTCACACGTGCAAAATTATTCAACAACAAAAACTTAAACATGAAGAAAGTCATGTGAGCTGTCGCTATTATATTTGTTGTATAGCTTCATCTAAGACTAAAAGATGATACTTTTAGAGTTTGTTTTTTTTCAATTGGATTAAGGATGGTTTATTCAGAGCATCAAATTTATAAGGTGAAATAACGTGCTGATACTTAAACATTGGTTAGGCCACCAAAGAAGATTATCCGTTTGTAGCTAAAGTTTTCTAAAGAATTATACGGTTCGACGGTAATTGTTGATTGTTAAATAACGCACATTATCTAGATATTATGAACTTACCTTTATTATAAATCGTCACGTGATATTAGTTTATACAATAACAATAGTTGATAATGCTCGATGGAACTTTACCGATTGGAAGGTGCTTTGTTTGATTGGTTTGAATTTTGCGTAAAGCAACACACGGGCTACCTGCACCTGCCGTTCCTAATTTAGCAGTGTAAAACAAGAAAGAAGGCAGGTAGTCATCATCACCCACCACCAGATCTTGAGCTACTCTTTTACCAACGAATAGTGGGATTTACTCTTACATTATAACGCCCCCACGAGAGAAAAGGTGAGGATATTTCTTGTGACAGGGATTTGAACCCGCGGCCTTCAGGTTACGGCTCAAACGCTTTAACCCACCTGGCAATACCGGGGCTGAAAGGTGCTATGCCAACCAACTGTTAATATAAATTCCATGTTGTTTCTGTACAGTAAAACTACCACCACACTTTTGCCTCGTTTTGTAAATAAAAGGTATTTATCTATTATCTATTTATGACTTTCTGCAGTTTGTTGGTGCAGTTGAACGGTAACATAAAGGAATGAAATCAAAACTAGCATCCGAAATGGTAGGTAGCTGTAACTATAACAATGATATCATAGCCAAATTCGAACATAAGAATACGGCCTGGCTAGATGTCATCATAAGTATATGATAATATATGAAACACCCTAACATAAAATTTCCACGTACCGTTTTTGGTTCTTAAGTTTCCCTATGACTTGCCTATGTGTCAATATACCAGTCCAGTGTCTCTATTATATTATTTATTTTTGTAGCTATCCCAATCCACTAGTTTTTTTTATGTTTATTGGTGCCTTGCAATTTTTCAAACTTAATTTTATTCAACAAATAGTTTTAATTCAAGTTTTTTAGATTCGTTTTTTTCTGTCTCTTTCTTTGAATGATTTTCATAAACCTGCTATATACAACATACTTTTGAACACAGTAGCTGTTTATCCATGCATATGAAAAATTTCAACTTTAGTGCATTATTTCGAACTTTATTATTTCTAAAACGACAATAAATGTATTCTTCAGTAAGAAGTGAGCTTGTAAACGAGTGAGACTAGCCAAGAAAATAATGTGTTAGTTTAAGCGAAATGTGACAATATGCACTGAGAATTAATTTGCTCGAAGTGAACCTAGACCGTCGATATTCGGTTCTGGACCGGATATGAAACCAAGCATTTTTGTAAGTTCGTTAAAATTATTGTATATAATCTTGTATTTAAATACCATAAATTGGATACATATCCACATTTAATTAACTTATAAATTCAAATTTCCGATTATTTTGAATAGTAATAAATTAACCTGAATTAATCATAAGTCGTAAACTCTTCCGAATAAAACATAATATGTAACCAAAAATAAATGGAAGGCAGATAGTCACCTCCACCAAGTTTTGGTCTATTGTTTTTACAGATAAATAGTGGAATTGACTGCACCATTATAATTAGGAAGGGCTAACGCAGATAGCCCTCGTGTAGCTTTGCGCGAAAATCAAACCAAACCAAAATTTATTTGAATTCCATCTTATGTGATAATTTTGATTTTCAAAGTTTATAGAATTGACATAATCCATGATGTTACTCAAGGCAGAGCAGTATATTCTTACTTTATATTAAATTATCCAATTTACAAACAACACATTTGGATCTTGATGTTTTACTTGGTAATTGATCTTGGCTATAGCAGTGATCCCGGTCGCACTAAACATGCTTCTCTTTCAGCCGTGGGGCATTATAAAGTGACGGTCAATCCCACAATTCGTTGGTAAAAGAGTAGCTCAAGAGTTGGCGATGGGTGGTGATGACTAGCTACCTTCCCTCTAGTCTTACACTGTTAAATTAGGGACGGCGAGAGCAGATAGCTCTCGAGTAACTTTGCGCGAAATTCAAATAAACAACAAAAAAAAAAAGCTATAACAGTGAAAACACTCTCGTATTTCTTTTGCTGCCATCTGTCTGTTTTTTCATACTTTATAACCGATCAGCAAATAATTTCCACCCAATGAAGTTGAAAATAATTTCTTTCACGTTGCACGTCTTTGATCAGGTCAACTATATTACAGTGGTGTTCATACAGTAACACATAACATCTACTTTTATACACGCTACTGTGATAATATTTACTTGTGTGATATGAACTTGACAGAATTTATCCTGATAGTTGACAGTCGCGTACACATATACTTATCCCATATTGAACCAAGGAATGTTGAACACGTTTCCAAGGATTTGCACTTTTAAATTTTTATTTCCTTTCGCTTAGATACCATACAGTTCTCTTTCATCATTCTGGCTATACTTCCGAGATAAGACAGTTGACTTTTCCACTTTTTTTAAGAATATAATGAATGCAGTGGATTAAACATTTTTACTGGCAAAAATCAATATTTGAGAGATAAACACTCTAAAACGATTCCTTAAAGAAAAAACACATTTACATCTCAAATGGCTAAATATCTCTAAAGAAGTTTTTATTAACAAAACATCGTTCTTTATGAAATATTATTCTGCTAAATATTATCATCTTTATGAAACTGCATATTCTGTGATATGAGATTATACAGTTCACAGCAATCTACGGCATTGGACTAAGCACTCTGTGATATGGAACTACGAGTTTCGCTACATGGGAACAAACATACTGTTCAACAGATGTGAAAAGTTATGTTACTTAGTCTCCTGTAAATAGTGTTACTTAAATCTTGTAGAAAATCTAAGAGTATATTATACAGGTATCATTTCAAGGATCGCGTGTGGTCTAGTGGTTAGTGTACACAAACTGTGCATCGGAGGATTGATTGTACGAGTCTCTTTACCACACAACCACTTGACTATCTTTGAGTTTATGGATGTGCTATAAGATTAATGGTCAAATCCTATTTGGTTAAACAACAGTAATTTAAGAGTTCAACAAATACAATTGGCTAGCTGCTTTAACTCTAGAGGGAACGTGTATGAAATTCTGAAAGAAACAAAACTGATCTGATAATCACCAAGAATGATTTTATTTAATTTATCTGATTGGTTAACTTATTTTATTGCTTCGGCAAAGTTCGTTGAGAATTCATTACACAACTCTTCAAACTGTCCGACAACACATCAGTTAAAATTTACTGAAATGGAACAATTGTTAAAAAAGACATTTATATTATTAAACAAAATTCAGCAGAATATTATTTTCACAACCATTTGTTAAAATCAAAGTACAGTTTAATTGCTTCAAAGTTGATACATTCTATGTTGCAGTATATACAATTCGTTATTATAAGTATAGAATACAAAAGAGAATCACAAGCTGTTTATATAAGAATAACTTAACCCAAACCTCCAGAATGATGTTTTCGTAGATTTAAGTAAAACAATTAGACAAGGAGAAATAACACTGGTTGAGAGTTAAATCTTTACTTTTTTAGCTATAATAATGTTAACTTTATTTGATGTAATATTACTTTCGCTGGTTTCTTGCTTACTTCATTTTTTGTAGAACAGTATTGAGTCTACGAACACACAACGCTCAAATAGAAAGTTCGATTCTTCAAAGTAGACACAATTGATAGTCTGAGATAGTTTTGTTTTGAAACAAAAAACATCCGTTTTTAATAGCAACATTCTTTACGAACTTTGACATGGTTGTTTCTAATCTTGTGTAAATTTACCTTCTTCTCGAAGACTAAAAATATTGGTTGAGTCACTTGAACCAAAATAAAATAACCATTTTTATTGATTTTGTTTTGAAATTGGAAAATAAAATTACTCAATTAGAAATATTTCTGCTAAACAAATTTCTGTAAAATTGGCATTTAAATAAATACACTGATCCTTAACCATTACTGGGCTTATACGAGTTTAAACTTCGTAATGGAAGTTTAATATCTTAAGGTGAGATGATGAGCCTTCTCAATATTCATTAAAGTGGTAATATTCTAGTTTAATTGTCAAGGTGATTTTTAATTTTTAGAAACTGCTATCTAAGAACTAAGCCTGAATATAGCTGAACAGCTACACAGAAATGCGAGAACAGTTGACTAAAGAAATGGATTTCGTAAAATTGAGGTTGACACAGTACATCTATTTTACATTCTAGAAATAATTTGCAAGTGCTTAAAGAAAATAAAAAATAAAATAAAAGTAGAAAATGCGGAAAAAGAAACATTTACATTTTTATTATACATTTGTAGTTCTCTTACATGTGACTAACACTAGTTTAATGTGGATCACCCAGGAATATAAGCATAACTTTTGGTATATATAGATTCTTTTATATAAGCAAAAATACCACTTCTAGCTGATTTTTAGTAACTGCCACACAAACCAGTGCAGCATTTTTATACGTATAAAAAAAATTCACAAACGTATGAGATGCTTTAATTAGATAAAAAGATGATATTGACACTACCTTCGAGGTCTAGGTCACAAGAGATGATATTTCTGCAATAATGAGAAAATATAATAAAGTTAATATAATGGTACTACCAGTGTAATCTGTGCATATTTCATTATGTGACATTTTCTGTAATGTCTAGTTTATTTTTGATTCAGAAGTTCTACCAAACTTTAATTATCGAGATCTCTAGATGTAACACAAATTCACTGGATTCACTCCTCTTTGACCATTCTGTGCTCTGTATTATTCTTTCTTGGAAACGGCTGTAAGAGTGGCTAAGTAGCAGTAAAGAAAGACATCCCTAATATGTTGAACTGTTTCACCAGAAAATGTTTATTTGAAGGTTTCTTATAGTTGTTTGTCACCATTTGAGTATGAATCTCTATTTTCTTCTATCCCATTTTTAGAAACAAATAGCATCGAACAAAAACTACCTCTAGGAATCTCTGTATATTATTCATTAACTTCTAATTATTAAGAGTTTGATATTACATATTTACCGCCGAGCACGAAGCTTAACCAATAGTAACATGTTTATTCCTTCTATATTTTACAATTGATAGCTAAATTAGAATACCATTAGACTCTAATTACATAAAGATCTATAGTTGTTTTATGACTTATAGAATATTAAACTAATTTCTCTTATTACTTTTGTTTAGTCGACAAATTTATCTACAAGGTGATGATATCGAGAATAATGTTTCATTTCTCGTTATTTCTATTACAGTTACCAGTACTACAGTAAACGTTAGAATTTAAAAATATATCTTCCATTTTAAATTAAAAATCAGCCATTTGCAGTGATAAAGATAGTCGTATTACACGTGGATCAAACAATATATTAGAAATTTATAATTATATTTTGTATGTTATGTTATCTGTGTTTCATTTTTTGTATCATAACGACTTAATAACATCTCTTACGAAACGTGGTATTATGTATTCAAACATCATTTAGCAAGTGGTGGATAAAAACTGATACATTTGTTAAGATGTATATGATTATTTTCTGTTATATTTAAAAAAATAGAAAATTATTTTATTTTGAAATTGTATATGATGTGTTCTGCGTTCTTTGCTGGATTTCAATTTCACATTTTTTTAGCTGTAGTTCATTCCTCGAACTGTGATAAAGATTGTTTGTTTCTTTTTTTTTTAATTTCGCGCACAAGGGCTACCTGCATTAGCCGTCCCTAAGTTCGCAGTGTAAGACTTGAGGAAAGACAGCTAGTCATCACCACCCACCAGGAACTCTTGGGCTACTCTTTTATCAACAAATAGAGGAATTCATCGTCACAGTATAACGCTTCCACGAGCATGTTCGGTGCGACGGAGATTCAAACCCACCACCCTCAGATTACGAGTCGAACACATTAATCCACCTAGCCATGTCGTGCCACAATTACAAGGAAATAATAATACTGCCGTTATTATGTAATCAGCATTTCATCTCTTTTTTACATTCCGTAATACCGTTAATATTAAATTAAAAAAACAACACCCCAACATTGTTAGAACGAATATATAACAACAGCTTCAGGATTGTTTCAAACTAACAACACCCCGGATTTACAACGCTAAAATCAGGGGTTCAATTCCCCCTCGGTGGGCTGAGCAGATAGCTCGATGTGGCCTTGCTATACGAAAAACAAACAAACAAATCAAATTAATAGAAATAAGTACTCAAAGAAGTTTTAAAATTTTTCTTCCTCTTCTCCATTTTGTTAAAGTGAAAACGTAGAAAAACTAGAAGGACCACTCGAAAAATAATATTTACGTTGGTAGACAGTAATGTGAAATGAAACACCACACTCGAGGGAATGCATTTTTATAATTTTGTTTAAATGTATCTTTTTTTTATAATAATTTTATTGGTTAATTACTATTCACTGCTAATAAAAAATGTTTAATTTAGAAATTACAATTAGGTGAATGAATATCAGAATTAATGGTTTATTTGTTTCTTTTTTTAATTTAATCCAAAACTACACGAGGGATAACTGCTCTAGACGTCTTTAATTTAGCAGTGTAGATTAGTGTGTGTTTTTCTTATTCAAAGCCACATCGGGCTATCTCCCGAATCTACCAAGTAAGACTAGTCATCACCACTCATAGGCAACTCTTCGGCTACTCTTTTATCAACTAATAGTTGTACTGACAGTCACATATTAACGCCCCCAAGGCTGAAAGGACGAGCATGTTTGCAAAGGCAAATCGAACCCGCGACCCTCGAATTACGAATCAAGTACCTAAACCACCTCATCATACCGGGACTCAGTATCATAGGAGTGGCGAAGAGTTTCAAAACACGGTATCTGTCTTAATACATTCTTGTGACAGCTGGGGCCTAAATTCCTACTTGAGTGGATCCAATGAAGGAAGTATGAAAACAACAATGAGATATTCGAGCTTTGTATGAGAATGTGTCAATAAAACTGATACTTTCTACTGATGGCTCTTGATGGAATCCCATATTTAATGAAATATTTTATTGTTAATAAACTTTAAAATAATAACCAATAACAAAAAAGATATCTTCACTCAAAGCGTTTTATATGTATAAAAACGGTCAAGATTAAATATTCAGACATATGTACGTACACACACACATATTTTTAAATATAAAATACGTATTAATATATATAAAAATATTAAAATGTACTTTATGTTGGTTGAAGTTTCATGTTCATTATTAAACACAAAGCTACCGATGCTAGGTTTCTAACAGTATAATTTCACAAATTTAACGCTGTAACACCGGGACGATGATAACTGACTACCACTTCAGTTTTCATCTGTTCCTTTGGTTTAGAAGGGTTTTATCTTGTGGGGCAGATTTGTTAAACTCATTTGTTCTTGTTATGATGTTAGTATGACTTGCCTTCCTATTTTTAGTTTTATTCAATTTATATTTGTATGTTACTTGAAGCTCATCGGGCAATATGTATGTTATGTTTCCTTCCGTTTTTGGGTCTAGCATCAAAGGTGGATAAAGTACTCTACTCTTAACCAAAAACACTATTCAATCACGTATAAAATATATTGAAAGTTCCGCTTCATCAATACAACATTCAATAATTCAAGATTCATCACTGAAGATAAATGCCTGTCTTGTCAGTTTTATTGCGTTATTTTTTTTCCTTTTGAATTACTACACTAGATAAGAATTCAAAAGAATCATATTGCTGCTCTATACTCTAAAAACAGTAATAAAAGTTTTTTTGATGGATAAAAACAGAACAGCAATGAATTTAGAAGTCTGTGTTTGGTTGTTTTCTTATTCATTTATCATTTTATTATAGAAATCGTGCAACTATTCAGTCCTATAACTCGTTGAGTTTGTCGTATGCTTTGGAAGAAGGAGAAACTAGCAGTAATTTATTCCTTCTTCAGCCAGTTATTTCCCTCGTTTGGTGATGGATGGTACTTTAACAAGTCCTCAGGAATTAGCCTTCTTTTCTTGGTTCAAAGTTCATCGTTTAGATAGAAGACTCCATGTATTTTCATATGCCCTAGATGCAACGAATAATGAGAATCTAACTAATCAGGAAACAAGGAATATTATAAGTTTAATTATCAGTGGTAAAACACAGATAAATATTGAGTGTCCCTCTGACTTAGAGGTTGGAAAATGGCATCACGTTCGCTACGTGTAGTCTTCCTGGGAAAGAAGCTCATCTCTGATGATCAATGGTTATCGTTGCTATGGCAATATACTGAGGTAACTAAGGGTAAAACAGTTCAAGAAGGAGATACAGTTGTTTTTGGAGAAGATCAGGGTACAGTTGTTGGTGAATTTGATGGTTCTCAAAATATGGAAGAAGAGCTGAGTGAACTGAATATGTGGAATTCAGCACGAGGCAGAAAGCAAACATTACACCCAAGTAAATGTGCTGATGAGAGATATCTGTACAAAAACATAATTCAGGGTGAAGAGACATTTTATGTTTAATGACGGGGTTGCTGTTTTCATAATGAAATTTGTGCTTAGACATTATGTAACAATACGTTTATATTTGTGTAGAACCACAAGTTTGTAAGAACTATATGTTATATGCAAAACTTTTTTAAAGTTAAGCTTACCATAACTTTGTTACTCGCTTGCACTTTTTCATCGTAATCTTCAATGTTCTGATTATGTATGTTTTATGGTGTGTGTTTTAACATTGCAAATTGTATATGCCTTTATAGACGAGCCATTAAAACGTTTTACTACAAGAGCAAGACTTAGCTCATATTTGGCCTATTTCATAGTTGTTTAGATAAACCTTCACTATAGAGAGTTGCAGTGACCATGTTGAGTTTTCTAACAGTACCATCACCTGTATTTTTGATTTAGTATTTGACCTCCATGTAATTGTCAAGTTCTAAATATAAAACTATTTTATTGACTCGGATGTTTCGTACGTGAATGTTAAAACCAATCTCTTTACCAAAAAAATAAATAAATTTATCTTTTATAAATCAATATACCCAATAAGAAGTGTCAAAATTTACTAATGTCTTAGTTTCAACTTCAGAAAACCTTAACAATCTATCGAGAACTTTCGACATATTTTAACCAAATTTTATATAAAAGTGTGTAATAAAAGAATAGAGAAAGTAATATACATTAATAAATTTGTTTGTAATCAGTAACACTCAGTGAAGGTTTAATGTTTTAATGTTTTGATATTGAGTGTAACTGAACTGTGATATATCGGTTTTCGTAACTTACATATATACAGATGCCTATATAGCAAACCACTATTAAGGTAGCATTTCATGGTGTGAAATTTTCACACACAAAAAATACAGAAACATATACGCAGAAGTTTCTCTATAATAAGGTACACAGTCACGTAATGGGCTATCTGTGGTCTGTCCATCACGGGTATACAAACCTGATTTCTAGCGTTGTAAGTCTGCAGACATGCCGCTGTAACACTGATGAGCAACTTCAAAATAAATTATATATGAAGATTACCTTTGTATGGAAAGAATAAAAAATGCATAACAATTTTATCAGACGGTAACTTCTTCTAGTTGACTCATGACTACCTTAATATTCTGATCATTTATAATTAAAAGTAGATTCCATTTCTATGCATTGATAGCTGAAAAGAAACTTGACACATTTTATTATACTGATCTTTTTTTTAAATCAGAATATTTTTCAATTAACACACATTCACACAAGTATCATTTCTTTATTATGAATTACCAGAAGATGGTGTATTCTGCAGCTACGACCTCTGGATGGTGAAATATTTATTGTTTAGAGGGGTGCATGCAGTAAATGACAGAATTACTAAATCTGACAGTCAAATACTACAAACTTCTATCAGTTTTACATTGTTTTTCAAATAAAGCTTCTTCATAAATTTAAAACACATCCTTTCATACGACAGTCATAAACTGTGGTCACAATTATTATTTGATGTTTTTGTTCATCGGAATCCGGTCCATGTTTTGAACCAGGTAGGGTGAGGTTGAGTGTTAACCTGTTCCTTCTTGGAATTATTATTTTGTTTGCACTGTTAATGAATCATAGGGAATTACCTTTGTTAAGTTGTTGCATGGTGTGTTATATTTTGTCTGATGTCCAAAGTTTTAATTAATATATCCTCTCTGTGCCATGCCCAATTCCTAAATAATAACAACTCGGATATTTTTCTTAGCTTCACTTACGGATAATCTAAACGTTTCTTACTTATATTTTAAACTGTGAAGCTGTTTTCTTATTAAGGAAGTTTTTTCGTTTTTTTTAACTTCACGCAAAGCTACACGAATGCTATCTGAGTTAGCCGTCGCTAATTTAGCAATGTAAGACGAGGTGTAAGGCAGCTAGTCATCACCACCCACCGCCAACTTTTGGGCTACTATTTTACCAACGAATAGTGTGGTTGACCGTCACATTATAACACTCTTACAGCTGAAAGGGCGAGGATATTTGGTGCAACGGTGATTCGAACCCCGACCCTCAGATTAATCCAACTGGCCCTACCTGGCCTATTGAGGTAGTAAAATCTATATTTGCAAATACTAAGAATCAACCCACCAATAACATGCCTATAAGAAGCTTTTTCATTCCCCTCGAAAGTAAAAACGGTATCTAATGTCAATCATATTATGCAATCACAGCTGAAAGGGTGGAATATGTTCAGCAGCATTACGGTTCAAATCTAAGGTTTGCTCCTGTGAGGCCAGGCCCGCCGTTCGAACTCTAAGACTTATTTTAGCTCAAGTATAAGGATAAAACACCGCATGCCTTGCATACCTTTTTAAAATGTAGAAACACGTATAATCTTAGAACCAGAAGAAGAAACAATAAATTATTATGTATTGCATGGTTATAAGTTTAAAGATGTTTATACAGAGCTAAATATTTCAAGAACTGTATTTATAAAATTACAAAAACATTATATCTAAAAATAAATTATTTGAAATTAAATATATAGAATTAAAGAAGTGATATTTATGTGTTTAAAATAAATATGTATAAAGACTAAAAATCATGATTTCTCCAAATAATGTAAAATATAAACGTGTTCAACAGTTGCAAAATAAACGCTTTGTGTTTTTTTACTACTTTGTCTTTAAATGTTAATTTGCATTGAATTATTGTCAAAACGGTTTTTATATTTTCTCTCTATAAAGTCTTTGATAACTTTTGGAGGTAATAGATAGGCTTCCATATGAGTGACGATTTTGATAATAATTATTTGTTTATATTAAAAGTATTTTTCAGGGAAGTAATACATGGGAAAAGTTTTCGGACTCTGCTCTTTAATTAAGGGCAACTGAGGCCTGGCATGACCCGTTGGTCAGAGCATTTGATTCGTACTTCGATGGTTAAACATGCTCACCCTATTAGCTGTTGGAGACGTTACAAAGTAACTGTCAGTTCATTATTCATTGAGAAAAGAGTAGCACAAGGGTTAGAGGTGGGTTATGATGACCATCTGTTTTCGCTCTAGTCTTACACTCCTTAATTAGAGATACCTTGAACACATAGCCTTTATTATTTTTGTGCGAAAGTAAAAACAAACAGACACAATACATTGAAGCAAAATTATATAAGACACAGAATTTAAAATCTTATTACGTGTTACTGATATAAATTATGATGTTGTTTATGTAATAAAAGAATTAGTATGCACTAGTGTACATGCAGATTCTGAAGACTTCTTTAGAATAGTTTACTTGCACATGCTGAATGTTTCAATAGAATATTGCACTTAAACATTCTGAAGATTTCAATAGAATATTATACTTGCAGATCCGAAAGGTTTCTCTGCTGGTAAGATTATTGAAGTTCTCCTGTATAAAATTTTGTTGCATTACATAGTTTATACAGACGCGTTTTATAAGTTTGAAGTAATAGCTCTGAACAGAATGCTTGGGTGGAAAAAATTTGCAAATGTTTCAAATCTGCAGTCGCTCAAATTTGAACATAGATACCTTCATTGGTAACTGGATCTAGAAGTAATTACATACAACTTCTAGCTTACTTTCTTTAAGTTTGTTCTAGTATATCAGTTTATCACGTACTGGAAATTCATCAGAATTTTCCACTTTCTTTAATCATAGTGAACCTACTATAAAAAATAGTAACTGTGGTTTCACAATAGCCTATAGAGAGAATTATGGTACAATATACTATTATTATAGTCTTAAAATAACACACTGTAATGGCAGTGGTACTACCACGCAGATCTGTGTGATAAGTGAGAGTACAAACACATTAACGAAATTTTACGATAAAAAAATTTTTGCAAATACAGGTGAAGCCTTGTTTCCGTAAATTATATATTTTTACAACTGGACGTATTTTGAATCTGCATACTACATGAAGCGGATGTGAAATTGATATGAAAAATTAAGTTATTTTATTATTAAGAATTAAAACATTTATGTATAAGTTACTTTGCTATTCACATTAACATTAACTGGGAGACGATAATATTAACCATAGTATATTTCACAAACTTAATGCCACCCATTGACTCAGCGGTACGGCTGCGGACTTACAACACTAAAAATCGAGGTTCGATGCCCGTGCTGGGCAGAGCATAGATAGTCCATTGTGTAGCTTTGGGCTAATTCAAACAAATAATCATGAAGGGAAATATCTCGTAAACGTTGATATCGAATTAAAATTCTTTATTTACTTGCGATACTAAACATACGTTTTATTGAATTTCATCACAATCTAAATAAAATAATATTTCCATAATCTGCAACAAACAACCAATATGCTCAGAAAGAAATTCAGAATTAAAAACGACAGAAATATACAACTCAGAAACATCACCAGTGTCATCTGTCGGTCAACTTTACAAGTACAACTTGAAACTTTATTATAAATAATCAGTGATGACGAGAAACCCACTTGTTGAGAAATTTATATGCAAAAACGGCTCGTTTGGGCTGAGAAAACACTTTACATAGAAGAGCGAACAACGTTTCGACCTTCTTCGGTCATCGTCATGTTCACAAAGAAAGAGGTAACTGACCGGAAGCTGACCACATGTTTGAAAGGGGTTGTGTAACTGTGTGTCGAAATGTAGAGGGCGGTATTAGATGTTTGAATATATAATTTTATTTATTATATTAATATAGGTATAAAGGCGTTCCTTTATATTGGTTTATTTTGGGTTTAAGTTGTTGTATAAGTAAGGCTTCTTTAATTTTACGTTTGTTTATGTTTGTTTCTTTATTTAGTATTTGAGTGTTTTTTATGGTTATGTTGTGTTTATTTGACTTGCAGTGTTCGAAAACGTGTGAAGGTGACTTTTATGTTCTTTGAATCTGGTTTCCATTTTCTACTTGTTTCTCAATATAGAAGTCGTGGCAGTTATCACATTGTATTTTATAAATAATGTTGGTGTGGTGTTTGTCAGTGTAGTTTTACATAGTATAGACCTCAGTTTTGTGCCGGGTTTTGAATAAATTTGGTATTAATTGGAATGTCATATTTTGTTACTAATTTTTGCCAAATGTTGGTTATTTGTTTGCTGATGTCGGGAATATATGGTATACAGCAGTATATGGTTTCATGGTTTTTTGATTCGTGAGCTGTATTTACTTTAGTTGGTTGATTTTTCTTTCTGTCTAGGTGTGTGCGTGTAATGTTTTCTACGGTTTGTGGAGGAAACTTATTGATGTTGGTGAAGTATTGTTTTATTTTGTCTAATTCATCTTTAATTTTATCTGGTGAGCATAGTTTTATGGCTGTGTTTATTTGGTTTCTTAGTATGTTGAGTTTTTGTTTTGTTTCATGTGCTGAGTCCCAAGGAATGTATAGTCCAGTATGGGTGATTTTTCGGTGGATTTCTGTTTGAAATTGTGTATCAGTTCTTGTAATTTTGAGGTTAAGAAAAGATATTTGATTGTTTTCTTCCTGTTCACATGTGAAGTTGATGTTGGGATGTATAGAGTTAATGTGATTGAAAAAATTAAGTATGTGTTCTGTAGATTTGAATCCCGCAACCGTGTCATTTACATATCTATACCAGTATAGTGGTGGATGTAATGCTGTGTTAATTGCTTGTGTTTCAACTTGTGTCATAAAAATATTGGCTAGAACTGGGGATTCAAATGGCCACTTCCTCGGACTTCTTTCCTTCTAGTGAATAATTAAAAGCTGCTACTTGGAATCTCATAACGATAGAGATTGTCTCAATAACGGAAAAAAAATATCTCTCAATCCCTGATTATGTCAAATCATCTCACCAGGAAGACCTTCCACAAATCTGTCAATGATGATGTCGTCATAATCTTCAGAGACCATCACAGGTTAGCTTTAACATGCAGATGGTGCAATACTTATACACAAGCTACCAATCTATCTGTGAGTCTTGCATTCAGCTTTTATACTCGACTCAGTTTATTATTCTATTCTCCACTGAGGTGAACATTCAGGACAACTAAATTATATCTCCTTAACTTTCTCGTAGTCGTTACTTGTGATCGAGTGAGTCCAGTGTTGGGTGCTGAATTGTCTCGCCAGAAGTCCAGTTGTTCCATACTGCAGTCCAAAATATAAAAGACGGGTTATTTGTATCCTATTTTAAAGGTATTCAAAGGTGTAATAAAACTGTCTCTAAATCGACCCTTCAATCATTATGTGGTTATAAGATTCTTGCTTTTGTTGGTTCCGTATGATCGGAATTTTTTAGGTATTTCGTGTTTTTCAGCTTTGTAAATTTGGAAATAGAGATGGAACTGTGTTTCTCATGACAGCATTGATCTTGGAACATATCTCTCTCTCAAAGTGTTGTCGCTTATTCAGATGATACAGCGGTATAGCATGTGTTATGACTTATCCGCTATCCATGGCCTCATACAGAAGTATAAACATTTGTTGTAACTAGCCTAGTACACTTGAAGGCTCACACGTAGTAGCTGTCAGCATATGTTATAGAAAGTACGGAGAGAGACCAGCACATTTACAGCTACATACCTTTAGATCACTTGAGTCGTTCAGATAGACAGAGAGAACCTGTATTAAATATTTAAAGATATTTTCTGAAGATTTGTGTAAAATGAAATTCGTTTTTCATGTTACCAACAAATTAAAACTCTAACAACTAGATATTATAAATATGTTTAGTTTAAAGTATAATACAGTTATAATAGGATGATTAAATGTACATATATCTTTTATATATTTGAAAGACTGAAACAGATTATGGTGAGATGAAGCAGAGGACTATCAAATGATTGTAAAAAAGAGTCACAATAACTATTTCATAATCTGTTAAAACATAATCTGGAAATATTAACCCTTTCAGACGAAAAAAAACGCAAAAACGTAAAACAAGCCTCCCGTTTATTATTTTAAGAAGTACAATAACAAGCATCCTAAAACTCAGTAAAATGATAATTTAAAGTTAAAAGTTAAATAAATGTCGATATTTGAATATATTATGATGTTTCCTAACATGATTGATAAACACGGTTTTCTTTCTTGAAACAAATATACTTTAATATACAAACCATAACACAATTTACAAGAACGATTACAACAAAACGATGATCTATGTAGAAAAGACTGACAAACTTACAAACAATATCAGTCGTTTATCTAGTCTGGATTTCGTTGATATCTCAAGGAGAGTTCACGATGAGCGAGTAAAGTCTGATCAAAACGTTCTGAGTCTTATTCTATTACAGTTGCCAGAACAGAGGCAGTGGACTTCTATGAGGTGTGTACAAAATACAAATAGAGATCTACCTCACAAATAAGCCATTTCTCTGGGTCTTATACCCGTGTTACAAGAAACATGTTCATAAACCGACTTATATCTTGCCCATGTTGTAACAAAATGGACAGAAAAGAAGAGCAACGTGTTTACATCACGTTTTGTGTGAAAAATGGTAAAAAAGGAACAGATACTCTCAAAATGTTAAGAAATGTCTTTGGTGATGACTGCTTAAGTAAGGCTTACGTTTATCAGTAGATAAAATGCTTCCAAGACGGTCGGTAATCAGCCAAAGATGACCCACGTTCTGGGCAACCGTCGATATCGTCGACTGATGAATCTGTCACAAAGGTGAAAGTAACAATCTGAAGTGATCGACGAATTTATAATGAACTGAACATTTCATTTGGTTCGTTTCCAGTGATTTTAACTGAAAAACTCTGCATGCGTCGAGTGTCTGCAAAATTTGTTTCAAAGCTTTTGACGAATGACCAAATGTTTCACCGTCGACAAGTGTGCAAGGATCTAAAAATAAGGTTATAAATTGATCCTAACTTTATCAACATCATTATTACTAGTCCTTAGTTAAGGATACACAGTTATGACCCTGAAACGAAAATTCAGTTATTTCAGTGGATGTCTTCATCATCATGACATCCGAAAAAGGCACGACAGTCTCCATGAATTTTGAAGACAATGTTCACGTGTTTTCTTTTATGTTCTTTAAGAGTTCGTACCACATGGCTAGGCAGTTAACTAGGTATTTTATGAAGTGGTCTTTTATTCGCTTCAGGGAGAAAGTCAGAGGAAACCATCACGAGCTGTGGGAGTATGGTCACTTGTTTTTTAATCATGATAACTGTTCTTCAAAAACTGCTGTGACTGTTCAAGGATTTTTGGCAGAAAAAAAACTTTCTATGATACCTTTCGTATTCTCCAGATCTTGCCAAGTGCGATTTTTTTTTTTCTAGAAATAAAAATTAAGTTGAAAGGAAAGAGATTTGATGACCACCCATGATAATGTTACATCTTCACAGTTTTTCAAATCATATATTTAATATAATTTCTTCATTGACTTGTCTATATGGCTGAATAGTTAATCTTCACAGTTTTTACACATATAAAACTCTTTGATTATATATATATATATATCTTTTGTTATTGATTATTATTTTAATGTTTATTAATAATAATATTTCGTTGAATCTAGTGTTTCATCCATAGCCACTAGAGGTAAATATCAACTTTAATGACACATTATGACACAAAATACGAAAATCTCATTCTTCTTTCCACATTTTCTACTTTAGATCCACCCAAATAGGGATTTAGGTAAAAGCTATCACAGAAATGTACGAAGACAGGTACGGTGTTTTATATCTGTATGCCACTCCCTTGATTCTGAGGCCTGCCACGATCTGATGGTTTAGGCACTTGAATCATAATATAACAGTTGCGAGTTCGAATCCCCGACATGCTCACAATTTCAGCCATGTAGGCGTTATACTGTACAATCAATTCCACTATTCGTTTGTAAAAGAGTAGCCGAAGAGTTAGTGGTTGTTAGTGACGACTAGTCTTACTCTGCTAAATTGGAAACGGCTAGCGCAAATAGCCCTCCTGTTTCTTTACGCGAAATCAAAAGAAGGAAAGCCTTTCATTTTGATGTTCATTTACCTAATTGTAAGTTCTAAATTAACTAAATTATTTTTCTTAGTAGCAGTGAAGAACATTTAAACCAAACCATTAAAATATATCCCATAAGTGTGGTGTGTTGTTTCAGATTACTGTCTACCAACATAAATATTATTTTTAGTGGGGTTCTTCTTAGTATTCTATGTTTTTACTAGAAGAAGATGCAGAAGAACAAAATTTTAACACTTCTTTCACTACTTTTATCTATTAATGTAAAACAGTCATTTTTTATCATTCTCTTGGGCCTTCTGAATTGGCCAATAAGAAGTTAATTTGATGAGATAGGTATAAAACCGTAGGATATCTAACTGTCTTCTCATTCAGCATCTTCCACTCACCAAGGTACAGAGTTTGTTAAGTAGAAACCTGTATGGTAAGCTTATTTCTCACTCTCGTTGGTTGTTATGATAATTTAGTAAGCGTGTTATTTTACAAAATTATAATTATTCAGAATTTATTAGAAACCAGTTCACAAAGAACCTCACGATGACCGAAGAAGGTCGAAACGTTCTTCGCTCTTCTCTGTAAAATATTTTCTCAACCCAAACGAGCCGTTTTTGCATATAAATTTATAGTGGATACAGACCTCAACTTGCAGTCTGTTGGTTGTGATTTGAAATTGCCCTAAACTAACATCCTCGTCCTACATCATTTTCCAAAGGGCTAGCCACCGATGATAAAATATCTATCCTTACAAAATTATTGGCCAACCCCTAATTAGTTAGGACTAAAATCGTAATAGATAAAAATGGGTTGAAAATGGATGAAATCAATGTGTGTTTGTGTAACCCGTAAAGGTAAAAATAATGTGAAGATTGACGAACAATACTATTAAATTCTACACTAATCATTTGTGCTTATTGTTATAATATTGTATTGGAGCATGAAACAGAACTATATCAACAGATACCAGTAAAGTTAGTTTTGTGGAGATAATGTAAGACAATTTTCCATTCTTCTCATAAATAATACATTTCTATTATTTTTTCGGAGATTCTATACTTCTTTCGTGAAATATTAAAATAAAATTGAGAAAATGTTTCATATATAATAATAATAAAGAAAATATTTGAGAAATGTACCCCATTCTTATACTGTTATAATAAATATTTTTATTATTTATTGATGTTCTACAGAAGAGAAAAGAATAGAATATAAGTGTTGATTATATTCAATCTTTTTATTCAGATCGAACTGCTTCAAGAACGACAATGTTCACCGACTGCATCAAGGTTCTACTTCTTGAGTCTGACAAGTACAGCGCTAACTCCATCTGGAAAGGACGGTTATTTTGCTATAAATCTATTCTTTCACAATTTACAATTTTCATTTTCCGCTGTTCTCTTTAATGATATATGTTATTATTTATTTGAGGATTCCACAATAATATCGTGAAAATGTTCACATATAATTACTCTTAAAAATATATTTGAAAAATGTACACTATTCTTATTCTCTTACAAAAAATATTTTTTGTTATTTATTTACGTTTTACAGAAGCGAAAAGAATAGGATATAATAGCTAGATATTCTTGATATTTTTATTCAGATCGAACTGCTTTAAGAACGACATGTTCACCGACTGCATCAAGGTTCCACTTCTGGAGTCTGAGGAACAACAACTAAATAGCTTGGTGAGAGAATTATTTGGAAAAAGGAACTAGTATCTTCTCCTGAAATGGAATACATTATAAGATAACTTGTAACTTGATCCAAGCTTCTGTTGAATTCATAAAATAAATGAAATATAAATGAAGATACACTTCCAACAAATGTTGGCCGTGTTTTATATAATAAAATCATATGATTTTTATGTTATAAAGTTACAACTTATATTATTATGAAAATAAAGTATCAAAAACAAATATTTTTGTATTATACTGTCTTATAAAAACGTTAACAATTTCACAGAACATAGAAACACAGATATAAAAGAACATTTAAACAACTTTAGATTGTCATCAACGAGGAATAAAAGATAAAGTGAAATAAGTTCAAGTTTATGAGAACAGATTTTTAGAAAATAAAAAATACTAAAGTTGCTGATTATCATATTTTTAGTTCCTTCTTTATCTAAACGTTTTAGATCTATTTTCTCCATTGTGCTAATTTAAATGACGCTGTTGTCATATATTCTTTCCAAGAATGTTTAGCTCTGTTGAAAGAATAATAATAAGGACATTTTAGAAATTTAAAGTGTTCAGACGGTCATTATTTAGTAACAACAGTGTTATTCTTTCTATTTATCTTGCACATAGCAACTACATTACCTGTAATAAACATCAGGTTAATATATAACAAACAACACTAGTATATTAACGGTGGGTTTTGTTTATGTTGTTCTATTCATTCAACTAACAAATATGTGAAAGTTTAAAGTGCATAACAAATGATATTTAATTTAGAGATTAAAAGTTGTTTCTAAATTTTACGCATGATAGGAAATGTTCAAATACGTTTCCATGAATCTATTAAATTTCATCTGCACTCCACTTCTTAAGGATTAAACATATAATGCCACGTTTACAAATAGATTTTATTAAATTGTTATGATACATTTAATACCAGGTTGGTAATATAATAAATAAAAATATTTATCAGTTTCAAATTCACTGTTTGATTCATCTTTAGAAATGAATTAGTTTTTCTCAGGTGACTCCTGGTTCTTAACTTGTTACATCTAGTTTTCTTAAAATTTACCCTTTACTTTTGTACAAGGAATAGGATGAAAGATGACAAAAAATATAATATTATTGTCGACATTCTTACTTTGTAGACAGGTTTTCATCTAAATATAACTAATAAGGAAGATAAACATCCTATGTTCATAAATAACTTACAGAAGAAAAAATTATCTAAAGATATTTTATTCGATTCTAATAGTTCCAAAACTTGTACAGAAAAATAAAGATATAAATTCACGGTGTGAAAAACAAGTACAACAAGCATTCAAAAATAAAATTGTTCTTTATTGCTGCTGATCCACTTTTAAAGCTGACCTGCTTGAAGAAATAATTCTGTTTTATACATAAAAATAAGAAATAAACAACATTTATGACAGAAGTTGTCTCAAGTACGTATTAAAGTAGGATGTGAATATAATAATAACCACAAAATCACAGCTTCAAGTCGGTAAAACATCAAACAGGAGTAATTTTTTTCCATATTTTTACATTTCTATCAGGCCCTGTGAGTTAAGTAATAGATGAATGATTTGATGACAGAAAAGTATAAAACCCCAACGATATCTAACTATTTTAATATTCTGGTTCACAATCCAGCAATATTCTATAATCAAATTTTAGTGAGTCAATTTTTAATATTTTGGCAGAATTGCACGTTACAGGTTTAAAGAAACCCAAAGTATATTATGCTCTCATTCTAGAGCTCTAAACTTTATATAAATGTTATTTCGTTTATTTGCATATGATAATGACAGTGTATTTATCACCATTTTTGATATTTTCATATTTGAAAGGTAATTCATTTCAAAGGAATAGGTTGCTAAATTTATGTATGCAATTTACAGGAGTAAATTTTTGAAGCCTCGGGGCTAAACGTATTTCTCTGTTTCGTTGTATTTGTGGTGTTATAAGGTTATATTCTGACGTGTTAAAGTTATTTAACTTCTACACTAATATTAAATGTTTTTGATAGGGTATCGTTATAAAAACATTTAATATTGTCAGTTTTATCGGTTAAAAAAGTTCTATATCCATGTGTTTATAGTTTCATTAATATTTTCCTATTTTAATTTATATTTTATGGCATTATATCAGTCCCTATCAAATCCTTTTTAACATCTAAAAATACATCTAATGTGGCTTGATTATTATTAAATTATTTACATAGTTAATACAGTGTAACATTGATTGATGTTATTTTTTCCATAAGATTACAAAGATAACGTAACAAACTAATGGAGCTAAAATTTCCTGGATTTAATCTGTTTATTTGTTTTATAGATATTACAGTGATTATTGCTTTTTTCCACGTGGCTAGATAGTAGCTAGTTAATAATGACAGATTAACGTTTGTTACGTGTATATTGTTTTTTTATATACTGTTTTTGTAACAGGAAAGAAACACAACAAAATGTAACTTAACAAACGAATCTCGGTAGGATTGGAAGGAGTGTAAAGCATTGAAATGAAGTTATATAAGCTGATCAAGAAATATCAGTCAATATTCAGACAGATGGAGAGGAAATATGGTGACGACGTATGTTGAAACGCATATGAAACGATAAGTTCATAAATTTTTGTGTTAGAGTTAAAGTTAGAGATATATGTATATAATTCACTCATAGTATCCACAAAATACGACATCAAAAGAAAAAATAAATAATTTATTTGATATTGTGTAACCTGTAAAAATATATATACAAAGTACTTCTGAATGTTTTTTAACTTCTAAAATATCTGTGCTCATAAATTTGAACTTTATCTTTTTATTCCTTGTTGATGATAATCTAAAGTTGTTTATTTTTTTAAAATCTGTGTTTCTATGTTCTGTGAATTTATTAATATTTTTCAATATATTACATTGCAAAAAATTTCAATTTTTTGGTACTTTGCTTTCATCGCATGATAGGTGGTAATCTCACAATATAAAGAGAAATTGACTGTAATTTACTTTTATAAAACATAGCCAACAATCCTTAGAAATATATCTTTAAATATGCTGCCTTTATTTCATGAATTGAACAGAAGATTGGATCAAGTTATCAAGCTAACATATTCCATTTCAGCAGAAGATATTACTTCCTTTTTCCAAATAATTCTCCCACCATACTATTTAATTGTTGTTCGTCAGACTCAAGAAGTAGAACCTTGATACAGTCGGTGAACATTTCGTTCTTGAAGCAGTTCGATCTGAACAAATAGATTTAAGATATTTAACACTTATATCTTTACTCTTTTCTCTTCTGAGAAACATAAATTAATAACAAAATTAATTATAGTAACAGAATAGGGTATATTTCTAACATATCTTCTTTAGTATAATTATATACGAAACATTTTTTTTATTTTATTTTAATCTTTCAAGAATCAAGTACAGAATCTTCAAGGAAATAACAGAAATGTGTTATTTATGAGAACCACAGAAAATTGTAAAATGTGAAACAATAGATTTATATCAACGTAACTTTACCGCCCTTTACCGGTGGAGCCTAAGGCTATGGTTCTATTTGAAATTGGAGGTGTAGAGGTTTCTGGAACCTGACATCATCTTGATAAAACTATCTTTACTTACTTAATGATATATTTTGATATAGTTTTATTATATGTGTCTATGTAATATTAGAAAATCAAGAACACAAGATTAGTATAAAATTTAAGAGCAAATACTGATCAATTTTCACATTATTTTTATCATTACAACTCACACACGTACACGGATTTCATCTATTTCCACCCAGTTTTTATCTCTTTATACTTTAGTCCTAAATAATTTGGTGTTGACCAATATATTTGTAAGGATAGATATTTTATACCTCGGTGGCTAGCCCATTGGAAAACAATATAGGACGAATATGTTAGGTAAGGGCAATTCCAAATCACAACCCACAGAGTGAAAGTCGAGGGCTGTATCCACTGCCTTTTTGAGACTCTGTCTAGCTATTAAAGTTCTATAATAACCAGTTCTTAAAAATTACCTGCAGGATTTGTGAATGAGTGGAACCTGGTAAACATTATAACATTCTTCACAGATTCGATTCAACCGAGCAAGCTTGGTACTGTCGTAAGTTCCCATACATCCTTGGTCAGTAAAACCACGTTTTTCACTTAACTGGGAAGAACATGAAGTTGTTAGAAGGAACGTTAATAAGATAGCAGATGGAAGTGATAAAAACATGGTCATTGGCATCTGCAAAGAAACGAAATAATGTTTTGTTGAGTTTGAAAGCCTAAAACCTAAGCGTGAGTTATGTTATTGTTTATTAAACTGTTATTAGTGATTCTGCAAAAAAAAAAAATAAGCGTTAAGGTTACTGTAACGAGAATATAGAATATCAGTAGATATGTCACCAAAGAGTTTATATCAAATTGGTTTCTAATAAATTCTGAATAATTATAATGTAAAATAACACGCTTATAATACCATCATATCAACCCACGAGAGTGAGAAATAGGCTTACCATACAGATTTCTAGTTAAAGAACACTGTGATGTTGGTGAGTGGAAGATTCTGAATGAGAAGACAGATATCCTAAGCTTTTATACGTATCTGTCATCGGATTAACCTGTTATTGCTCAATTCAAAAGACCCAAGAGAATTATAAAGAAATGGAAGAAAATGTCACCCGAGAAGAAAGTTTCTCTTCTCTGGTCTCTAAATGTCATTATTAATTCATTCACGTCCTAGTTCAATACCATACTTCCCACTAATTCCCATATGTTTGAAATACCATAATTACATTTCTCGTATCGTTGTGTGAAGAATTGAAGTACTTCTTACTTGGAAACTGCTGTAAGAGTGGCTAAGTAGCAATAAAGAAAGACAACCTTAATATGTAGAACTGTTTTACCAGAAAATTTTTATTTGAGAGTTTCTTATAGTTGTTTGTCACGATTTGAGTGTAAATCTCTATTTTCTTCTATCCCATTTTTAGAAACGAATAGCATCGAACAAGAACTACCTCTGGGAGTCTCTGTGTATTATTTATTTACCTCTTATTATAAAGAGTTTGATATTATATTATTACCGGAGAATCACGAAGCTTATTCAATAGTAACATGTGTATTTCTTCTATTTTTACAATTGATTATAGCTAAATACCATTAGATTCTAATTACATGAAGATGTACAGTTCTTTTATGACTTACAGAATATTAAATTGATTTTTCTCATTACTTTTGTTTAGTCGCCGAATTTATCTATAAGGTGATGATATCAAGAATAATGTTTAGATTTTCGTTATTTCTGTTACAGTTACTAGTACTACAGTAGACATTAGAATTAAAAACAATATTTCCCATTTTAAGCTAAAAAGCAGCCATTTAGTCGTATTAAACTTGAATCCAATAATATATTTAAAAGTTTATTTTATAAAGTATGTTATTTATGTTTTATTTATTGTATGATATCCACTTAAGAGCATCACTTTTTATGTAATCAGCATTTCATCCGTTTTAAATTCTGAAATGGCGTTAATATTAATTAAAAAAAACAACCCAAACATTGTTAGATTGTTTTTCGCACAAAGCTACTCGAGGGCTATCTGTGCTATCCGTTTCTAATTTATCAGTGTAAGACTAGAGGGAAGGCAACCAGTCATCACCACCCACCGCCAACTCTTGGGCTACTCTTTTACTAACGAATAGTGAGATTGACCGTAACATTATAATGCCCCTACGGCTAAAAGGGCGGGGATATTTGGAGCCACCGGGGAGTCGAACCCGCGACCCTCAGTTTACGAGTTGCCCGCCTTAAGACGCCTGGCCATGCCGGGCCAACATTGTTAGAACGAACATACAATAGTAGCTTTATGATTGTTTTAAATTAATAGAAATAATTTCTGGAAGAATTGTTACAAATTTTGTTCTTCTTCTCCATTTGTTCCAGTTAAAACATAAAATTATTAGAAGGACCACACTAAAAATAATATTTACGTTTGTCGACAGTAATCTGAAATAGCACACCACACTTATGGGGATGCATTTTAATAATTTCGTTTAACTTTGTGTATTTTAAATAATTTTTAGGTTAATTACTTTTAACTGCTAATAAAAAAATGATTAGTTTATAGCTTACAATTTGGTGAATGAATATCAGAATTAAGGGTTTGTTTGTTTGTTTAAATTTAGTGTAAAGCTACACCACAGATATCTGAGCTAGTCTAAGAAAAGATATATATTTGGTCAAAACGTTTTATATGTATAAAAACTGTCAATATGGAATATTCAGACATATATATACACGGAAATTAATAAAATATATTAAATATGTGAACTGAAAAACTGATACGATGTAAACTGAAACTAAATAATTTAAATATTTATGCTTTTGCAGCAAATCTACATCGGTTAATCTGCTGTCTGATGAGAATAAAAACCTGATTTTGGCGGTGTAATTTCGTAGACTAACCGCTGTCCCAGTAGTGTTAATATTTTAAACGACCTAATAAACATGATTGTTATTAAATATCAAAATCGAATGAATGAAATAATTTGAATACAACGTAAAGATACTTATCGTAATTATTTAAGTTCTGTTTGATTTTAATAAAACAATATTTTGTCAGTTGTATTTGAGAATGAAAGAACGTTTTGTGTGTTTTTTGTTATGCACAAACTACACAAAGAACTATCTGTGTTCTGCCAACCTCGGGTATGGAGATCCGGTTTTTAGAAGTATAAGTCCTCAGATGTACCACTGTTCCTTCGGGGGAAGAGAAAATCTCATCTTTATTGAACATAGTTCCAATATAAATACTTGAGAAAATCAGTTTCTAATTAATCTAAATTAGATTGTATCATATACATCAGACAGATTTGATATAATTTTTACTGACGTCACTAAAAGTATACGATTTACAGTATTTCTTTTTACGATAAAGAGTTCTTTAAACCCAGTACGACAGGAGACATGTAACAAAGAAAATGTTTAAGAAAATAAAACTTAAGTTTGTTGAATTACTTCTAAAATTTGTTCAGGTATTTCATTGTTATAAATTTACAAATCTGTTTATTTATTTATTTATAGCTCTAATTACTTTTTATAATTGACTTTGGACGAGTCTGTGATTTAATATGTTACGTATTACCATTTGAAACAGCCTGAAAGTTGAATTTAGAAGGTAATTGAATGTCGATACGTACTAAATGTAAAATACGTAACAGCATGCTTAAAAGTAATCCTATATTTTATATACATGATTTAGCATAGTGATTTCCAATTGGGGAATATCAACTTTTGTGTGTGGAAGTCATGAAATTAACCACCTATCATTCCATTGAAACGATCTCACAAAATAAACTGGAAAAATCAACCTTAGTATGTATATTTCCGCCTCTCGAGACAGTAAATGTTATGATTACTAGTATATTCAAGTCGTAATTCACAATAGTAATTCAGATGTACTCCCAAGTGTTTATGGAAATAATAATTAGTATTTTATATCATTATGTGATGACGTGTCATTCTATAGCAACTCATTTTTTTTTTCAGAATTGTTTTTAGATTATCTTAGTATTAAGAAACCAACGCCAATCTATTGAAGTGTTTTTTCCTTGACGAATTTTATTACTGACAGTTATTTGTATTTAGTGGTCAAGTATAAATATTTTTTCTCTATATGTATTTTAGAAACGACTAGATCCCCACATCAACAGTCTTAGGGAAGGTGTATCATCTGTGAGAAATCAATGAACTAATAAGTATTGATAGTTTGATGTTATGTAGCTCAAATTGTTTTCAACAGTAACATATGTATCTCTAATCTCTTTATAGTTTATTATGAATAAATTTGATTTTAAATAAACTTGGATTACCTAAAAATCTATACTGGTTTTCAAACTTATAGAATATCAAACCAATTATTTTTATTCCTTTTGCATATTTCACAAACATTTGAAGAAGTGATGTCAACCAGAAAACAATTTATTTATTCGTGACTCTTTGTTGAGCTTATTTTATTAAAATATTATACCAATTTAATGTTAAAAAACAACCATTTCCAAAGAGAAATAAATAAATGTTAACAGTAAAATCAAACAGTTTATTTCAAACTGATAATTGAATTCTATCAATTTTATTCCATGTATCATAAGAAACTAAAACAAGTAGTTACTATATGATGTTTTAAGACTTTAATCCTTTAATAAGTAGAAGTTTAAAGATGTTTAAGATATTTATTGTGACTTATTTGAATATTTATTATCATATTTACACGTTCAAAACAGATTTTATTGTGAAATTGTACATACGATGTTGTTCACGTAAAACTTTCAAATACTTATAAGTTAAAGTGAATATAACTATTCAAACAATATCCTTTCACTTAGACGTAATATATTAGCATTTGTTTCTATGATTTTACTTGGACGTTCCTTTAGATACTGTAGTAACTACAAACAAATTAGAAAGATCGAATAAAACTGTCATTATTATGCTTATAAATAGTCCTGTTCTAGTCGTCTTTTATTGCTAAAATTCTACTGTTATGGATTATTTAAAATCCCTAAACATTCTTTTAATACTTACATCACAGAAGTTTCGTGTTTGTTTTAGATTTCAAAAGATACCACTGAAATGTGGTTATAATTACTGTTCTACTTCATCTTTTTGTTATAGTAAAACAAACAGTATATATAGGAATAACACACTAAAATATTTTATGTATTATACAGTAACCTGCATTAGGAATTAGACTTGTGAAACTCATATTTACGTTTTGATTTAAATGTTTTTGTTTTTTCAAAATTTAATGGTGCATCACCCTCCACGGCCACTTAAAAATACCTGTGGACTAAAAAACCTAGGACTGGTGGGAAAAAGTCATAAATTGGGAACAACATACTATTATAAGAAACTGTATTTGAAATAATAGATTTTCTAAAAGCTGAGACTTGAATCGTTCTTTGAGCGGAAGCAAAGAAGTAATTTGTAAGGTTAAAACCGATGATTTTTAACATAATGAAAGGTAAAATATTTCTTATTTCTTATTGTCGACTAATCTTGGAAAGGCAGTAACTATCATCAGCTTTGATATATACTGGCTAGCTCAGAATATGTGCATATAGAAACCGTTAATGTACTCGTTCATTTTCAAAAAACAAAGTCAGGAAAAGAGAGATGGAAAGTGAATCGTAACTGCATAATACTGAACATAATTAAGTATTCCAAAGGGATATATTGATTATTCCGTTGTTTCTGTTTATACGCGCTCCTCTAGTGTCTCAACGGTATGTCTGCTGACTTACAACGCTAAAAAACCGGGTTTCGATAACCGTGGTTGGGCAGAGCAGAGATAGCCCATTGTATATGTTTGTGCTTAATTCAAAACAACAACAACTCTTTATACGTACACACGTATGTATTTTCAATTATAAAATATGTATTAATATGTAAAAGAATTATTAAAATGGATTTTATGTTGTCTCAAGTTTGATGTTGATATTTTATGTGTTTATTATTAAACACCAAGCTACATAAAGGTATTGAAGCCAGGTTTCTAACAGAATAATTTCTCAAACATAACGCTGTGCTGCAGGCACGATGGTAATTGAATATCAGCTCAGTTTTCATCTCTTCCTTTAGTTTACATGGGTTTTATTTTGTGAGCCACATTTCAAACTCATTTGCCTCTGTTTTAATGTTAATATTATTTGCCTTCACTACTTTAGTTTCAATAAATTTAATATTTTTCTGTTACTTTCATCTAATCGGCCAAATGTATGTTATGTTTCCTACCGTTTTGGACCTAGCATGGCAGGTGGGTAAGGTACTCTACTCTTAATCTAAACATGGCGGCTTCGAATCTTTCTTCCCCCCAGATCTGCTCCTTATTTCAGCCGATAGGACGTTATATGTTCCAATCTATCTCAGTATTCCTTTGTACAAGAGTAACCCTAGAGCTGTCGATGAACAGTGATGACATGCTACCTTTCACTTTCACTGCTAATTTACGGATGGCTGGAGCCGATAGCTCGCGTGTACCTTTGAACAAAGTTAAAAACAAACAACCTTCTATTTATAATTTCCTGATATATTGCAATGAAATACATAACGAATATTTAAACTATATCCTGTAAAAAAATCTATATTTTTTTTCGATTTGTTCTTTGTCGTATAGACCTGCGTGATAAACAAGTCATTCATTATGTTATTGTATCATCAGTGTATTTTCACACACACACATATATATATCATATATGTAAGCTAAAATATTTATTTTATTTGTAATTCTCCTTTTCCTTGTCGAAACACTATTTAAACATATGTAAAATATATTGAAAGTTCTGATAAATCAAGACACCATTTCGTGCAAATAAAATTCACATGTGCAAAGTTATTCAATAACAAAAGCTTAAATATGAAGAAAGTCATGTGAGCTATCGGTCTAACATTTGCACTACAGCTTTATCTAACACTAAACATGGACATTTATAGTTGTTGTTTTTTTCATTTGAATTATAGATAGCTTATTTAGTGCATCAAATTTATAAGGTGAAATAACTTGCTCATACACAAATATTGTTTAGGCCAATCAATGTAAATTATCCGTTTCTAGCTAATGTTTTCTAAAGAATCAAACGTGTGGACGGTTATTAATGATTATTAATTAACACCAATTATAGATTAGCACAATTTTTTTAGATGTTTTATGAAATTACCTTAATTGAAGAACGTCAAGTGATATTAGTTTAAACAATAACCATAGATAATGATGCTAGATGAAGCTTTAGTTATTGGAATGGGCTATGCCAATAAACTATTGATCTAAATTCCATGTTACTGTACAGGAAAACTACCACTACATTTTGGGTTCGTTCTGCAAAAGGTTTGTTGCAAATAAAAGAGCTGAGTGTTTAAAGGTAGAGTGGGTTACTATCGATTACCATTTTATGAGTTTGCTTGCTTTAGAATTTCGCACAAAGCTACTCGAGAGCTATCTGTGCTAGCCGTCCCTAATTTAGCAGTGTAAGACTAGAGGGAAAGCAGGTAGTCATCACTACCCACCGCCAACTCTTGGGCTACTCTTTTACCAACGAATAGTGGGATTGACCGTCATATTATAACGCCCCCACGGCTGGGAAGGCGAGCGTGTTTGGCCCGACTCGGGCGTGAACCCGCGACTCTCAGATTACGAAGCGCACGCCTTAACGCGCTAGGCCATGCCAGGCCCTATTTTATTAATAACAAACAAAACTTAAATAATTACAATAAGTATATTTGCATCATATTTTTCACCGAGTATTCAAATTATTTCATTCGTCATGCTCGATATTTAACATAAGAATAATGTTTGTCAGGAAGTTTAAAATATTGTCCTTGCTGGGAGAACGGTAATTCTATCGATTTACAATGCTAAAATAGGGTTTTGATTCCTGACGGTGCATACAGCAGATCATCTGATGTAGACTTGCTGTATAAACACAAAAGGGATCAAATTGCTAATTATATAATAAGTACCGTGTTATTATTTCCTTGTCATTGTTAGGAGTAACTTATAAAATAAAATTATAAATTTCAAATACATTGTTTCACACAAGTTTAATACAACTATCTTTCTTTTTTAGGAAATGGGTGATTTTAATTTAAAATTGGATGATATATTTCTTTTAATTCTAACATTTACTGTAATACTAGTAACTATAAGAGGAGAAACGAGAAATTAAACATTATTCTTGATATCATCACCTTGTAGATAAATTTAGTTTAATTTTCTAGAAAACGTGAAATCACTGTAGATCTTTATATAATTATTATCTTATGATATTCGAAATGAGCTGTAATCAGTCATAAAAACAGGAGAATTACACGTTCCTGTTCGTTAAGTTTCATGATTCGGCAATAATTACGTCATATCAACCTTCTTAATAATTACAAGTTCATAAATAATATACAGAGACTTCCAGAACTAGTTCTTGTTAGATGCTATTTGTTTCCAAAAATACCTTGAAAAAACAGGGATTGAGACTCCAATCGTGACAAACATAAATACGAAACTCTCAAATAAAAACTTCCTGCAAAACAATTCAACAGATTAAGGTTATTTTTCTATATTGCAACATGGCCACTGTTACAGCAGTTTGAAAAAAGAAGTACTTTTATTCTTCACACAACGATAGAAGATATATAATTACGGTGTTAAATTACATATGGGAATTAGTTGAAAGTATGATATTCAAGTAAGACGTGAATGTATTAATAATCATATTTAATGTCCAGTTATGAGAATTTTTTCCCCAGCGGAATATTTTTCTCCATATTTCTATGATTCTCTTGGGTTTTATGAATTGAGCAATAACAGGTTAATCTGATGGCAGATAGGTATAAAAGCTTAGGATATCTAACTGTCTTATCATTCTACATCTTCCACTCACCAACGTTACAGTGTTCTTTAAGTGGAAATCTGTATGGTAAGTCTGTTTGTCACTCTCTTTGGCTGTTACGATAGTTTCTTAACCGTGTTATTTTACAACATTATGATTATTTAGAATTTATTTCAAACCAGAGTCTTCTTTGATGACATATCTACTGATATTCTATATTCTCGTTATAGCAAACTCGATGCTTAATATTTTGGTATAATTACAAGTAACAGCTAAAATAACAATAATATAACTCACGCTTAGGTTATAAACTTTGCAACTTTACAGAACATGTTTCACTTGTTTGCAGATGACAATGACCATGTGTGTATCACTTCTATCCGCCGTATTCGTAACATTGCTTCTAGCTACCTCATGTTCTTCCCAGTTAAGTGAAAAACGTGGTTTTACTGACCAAGGATGTATGGGAACTTACGACAGTACCAAGCTTGCTCGGCTTAATCGAATCTGTGAAGAATGTTATAATGTTTACCAGATTCCACTCATTCACAAATCCTGCAGGTGATTATTAAGAGTTGGTTATTATAGAACATTAATAAGTTGACAGAGTCTCGAAAGATCTAGTGGATACAGCCTTCGACATACACTCTGTAGGTTGTGATTTGAAATTGCCCGTTCCAACCATGCTCGTCCAATATGGTTTTCCACTGGGCTAACCAATGAGATATAAAATATCTATCCTTACAAAAGTATTTGCCAACCCCAAATTAGTTAGTATTAATCGATAAAAAATGGTTGAAAATGGACAAAATCCATGTATATTTATGTGACCTGTAACGATAAAAATAATGTGATGATTGATCAATATTCACTATTAAACTATATATTTATCTGTTGTTCTTATTCCTATAATATTATATTGGAACATATAACAAAAATATATCAACAGATATCATTAAAGTAAGTAAAGACAGTATACCCCAATTTCTAATAGAACCACAATCTTAACTCCATTTGAAAAGGGAGGTTAAGTTATGTTGCTGTAAATCTATTCTTTAACATTTTACAATTTTCATTTTCCACTGTTTTCTGAAATGATATATTTCTCCCATATATTTAATGTTTCTGTACTTGTTTTCTCAAAGATTAAAACAAAACTAAGAAAATGCTTCATATATAATTATACTAAAGAAGATATGTTAGAAAAATACTCTCTACTACAATAAACAATTTTTGTTATTTATTTACGTTCTACAGAAGAGAAAAGAATAGAAGTGTTAAATATATTAACTCTTTCTTTTTCAGATCGAACTGCTTCAAGAACGACATGTTCACCGACTGTATCAAGGTTCTACTTCTCGAGTCTGACGAACAACAAATAAATAGCATGGTGGGAGAATTATTTGGAAAAAGGAAGTAAAATCTAATGCTAAAATGGAATATGTTAAAATTATAACTTGATCCAATTTTCTGTTCAATTCATGAAATAAAGGAAATATATTTAAAGATATATATCTAAGGATTGTTGGCTACGTGTTATATAACTAAATTATATCAATTTGTCTTAATGTTGTAAGATTACTACATATATTGTAATGCAAAAGCACAAAAAATTTCAAGTTTTTCTAATATAATGTATTGAAAAATATTAACAAATTTCAGAACACAGAAACACAAATTATAAAAAAATCAACTTTATATTATCATCAACAAGGAATAAAAATGAAATTCAATTTTTTGTCACAGATATTTTAAAAAATGAGGAAGATCTATTCAGAAGTACCATGTGTATATTTTTTACAGGACACAATAATAGAAAAATCACTGCAACAAATAACTTAGTGGTTTATCTTATTTAGTGGTTTGAATAAGAAAATTATCAAAATAAATCTTTAACTTCAACGCCAAAAGTTATGAACTTATTCTTTCTTATTCGTTTCAACACACGTTGTCGCCATATTTACTTCCCATCTGTCTAATTATTGACTGATATTTCTTGATCAGCTTATATAACTTCCTTTCAATTCTTTACACTCCTTCCAATCCTACCATGTTTTGTTTTTTCGTAAGTTACCAATCAATTTGTGAGTCTGGCATTCAGAGTTCGAAATCGGCTCAGTTTGTTATTCTATTCTTTACAACTAAACTATATCTTTTTCATTTTTCCTTAGTCGTTATTTGTGATCAAGTGAATCTAGTTGTTGAAATGTCTCGCCAGAAGTCCAGCTGTTCCAAAGTGGAACCTACTGAAACTCTTCTCGAATTTCTTTTCTAAACCCCAAAATATGAAAGGCGAGATATTTTTAGTCTCTTTTAAAGGTATTCATAGGTGTAAAAAATAATCTCTTAACCGACCCTCCAATCATTATGTGGTTATGAGATTCTTCCTTTTGTTGGTTCCGTGTGGTAGGAATGTTCAGGTATTTCGTGTCTTTCAGTTTTATAAATTTGGAAATTGAGATGGAACTGCGTTTCACTGAATATCATCGATCTTGGAGCCTTATACAGTCCTTCCTATCTCTCAAAGTAATGTTAGACTATTCAGATGGTATATTTGTATAACAGGTGTTATGACTTATCCGCTATCCATGGCCTGACACAGAAGTATAAACATTTGTTGTAACTAGCCTCGTACAGATGAAAGCACATACGTAGTAGCTGTCAGCATATGTTATAGAAAGTACAGAGAGAGACCAGCACCTTCACAGCTACATACCTTTAGACTGCTTGAGTAGTTCAGATAGACAGAGAGAACCTGTATTAAACATTTAAAGATATTTTCTGAAGATTTGTGTAAAATCAAATTCGTTTTTCATATTACCAACAAATTAAAACTCTAACAACTAGATATTAGAAATATATTTAGTTTGATATATAATACAGTTATACTAGGATGATTAAATGTACATATATCTTTTATATATTTGAAAGACAGAAACAGATTATGGCGAGATGAAACAGAGATCTTTCAAAATGCTTATAAAAAGATTCATAATAAGTATTTTATAACATGTAAAAACACAATCTGGAGATATTGACCCTTTCAGACGAAAGAAAACGCAAAAACGTAAAACATAATTATAGTCATATGATACTCTGTAGCTAAAATTAAATGAGCTGTGGTTTAAAAACAAGTAATATATAACATTTTAGGTTTATGAGAAACGAAAATAACAGATAAAACTATGGTTGACAGAAACAGAAATATATTACACTGTAGTTTAGAATAAAACAAAATGTTATGAACTGATTTACAGAGAAATATTACGTTCGGTATGTGATTCCCATAAAACTAATATTTAATCTGTAGATTTGAGAGAAACAATATTTTATTTATTGAATAAAAGGTGAATAACTGTTTAAAATGTAACAAATCTTTTAAATAATCCAAGTACAATACTGTTAACAGTTTCCACGTATTAAAATTTATCCCGGACAAGCTTCCAGTTTATTATCTTAAGAAGTATAATGTCAAGTTTCCTAATACACAGATAAAAGATAATTCATAGTTAAAAGTTAAATAAGTGACGATATGTGTACATTTTATGATGTTTGTTATCATGATTGATAAACACAGTTTTCTTTTCTGAAACAAATATTACTTTAATATATAAAACATAACACAATTTACAAGAACGGTTTATAACAAATAATAATCTATGTAAAAAGTTTGACAAACTTACAAACAATATCAGTCGTTTTTCTAGTCTGGATCTTCTTGATATCTTAATGAGGGTTCACGATGAGTGAAATAATTTCATGTTGATACAGGTACAAATCACATAAAGGGTATCTAACTAGTTCTGCGTTCTTTATCGAGTATGTCACCAATGTAATTATGTAATGTTTTTACAAATATGTTAATGTCCGATGTGAAAGTACCAAAGTTAAATGGTCTGTAATGATTGAAATGTATACACGTTTCTGGTCAAATATTTTAAGTTCCCGACTAGTAAGCGTTGATCAGAGTTATAGTTTCTAAGGTTTATTCAACACTACTTACAGGAAACCAGTAATATATATTGTCTCTTGGTGTGTTGTGTTGGTTACATTTATATAAGTGACGGTAGTTTTAGAAACTTCATACTGCAACACTGACAATACACTAGTGTTTACGTACATATATATATTCTTGAATTTTACACTAGAGCATCTTCTATAGCTTTAATGAATAGACAGGAATTTCACAATACAGAGTTAACAGCATAAGTAATGTACATTTCAAAATACAAACTTAAATGAAACAAGCATCAAACAGTAAAATAGATATTTAATAGTAAATCTATCACAAACATCCTGAAATCTTGGACTGCTCTTGTCTTATTGTGTAGCGAAATTTGTCTGTTGCATTAGTGACAGAAAGAAATATTAAGAATAGTTTGTGAGATGAAACACTTAAATGATAATGTAATTAAATGAAACATTTTCTCTCTCAATCTTTTTAGATTGCGATATCAGGGGTATAGTGATAGCATGTTGAGATGCTGTAGAAAAAAATAATAGATTTGAATAGCGAGATTATGTTGAGCTCACTTTGCACCTTCATACGAGGAAGATTTATATGTGTAACCACTAATCATATCATTAGGTTACGACTGGCTGCACTCAGTTAAGGGGCTGATATTTAGTTGTTGTTTTTTTTCTTCTTAACAGTTCTAATATAAAAACAGATATGGTTTGATATTAACTATTCAGGTACAAAGTAATAAATACTCATCAGATTACTTCTTAACTTCAGATTACATTTCGAAGTGTAGAATTTTAGCAGTATATCTTAAAAGTATACGATAATCACAATATATATGTGTGTGTGTTTCTGTTGACCTTTCTTATTGGTTCTTAATCATATGCGCAAAGGAATATATGTCTAAATTTCAGAAGATATGTATACAGACTTAGAACAAAACTGTTAACGTAAAATCGTTTCAACAATTCATTTTCACACTTCTTCACACTTGGAAATTTAATATAGAAACTTACAAGGTTTATCTCATGTGAAGGTGTAATTATTAATAGTTTCAGAAAATGCTGGCGTTAGATGCAAGGTGTGTTACTGGAAAGGATGCTCTTTTAACTTACGAGTTATTTAGTTTTTATGTCATTCATACTTTAACTTTAGTAGTAATTAATTTTGGCACATGAAGATATAATGCATGAACAATTCAATTTATATTTATAAGTTTTTAATAGAACATCATTTGAAGATTAATATTTATTTTTCAAAAGACCTTGAGACCGTTTGTTATCAAGATTACTGGCAACTAGGAAATATTTCACAGATACAAACAGTGTGAGTAATGATATCATGCTCGATAAACTTTGAATGTTAAGAAACACAAACGTCATCACGTAGTTACACACATACAGATGGTGTATTAAGTGTTGGATTTAAGTGTTGGATGAGCTTTCATTCAAATTATCTTCATTCCAAGGCACTATGTAAAATTTGAAATAGTGAACAATCAGTCAAAAAGTTCAGTTTAGTTACCTCATGTTTCTCAGACACAGTAAATACAATTTGTGAATAAAAACAATGATACGGTTACATGTAAAACCAGTGTTGCTATATATCAGTCAATTTGTCCCAAAAAGGACGTTTATTTTCATAATTAGGTTTTTAAGTATGTTGAGTTTAAAGGATGTATAGCGATTATTCTTGTTATCTCTGTGTTCAGAAGGGTTTTTTTATTAATTACGTATATTTTATACATTTACTTGGTCTCTTTCAGCTTATTCTTGACTTCAGCCACATGTTTTGGCTTTATAATGTATTCATCACAACCACCAAACAAGATCTAAAAAGTAAAATTGGGTAATTTATTGAATATTGTAAATTTATCTGTAAAGCACGATATAATCCAGAATAGTACACCGTAAAAAATGTACAAAGCACTTCTAAATGAAATATATTTATAAATATTTAATAAAAAATTCAGGTATTTAACAACTGCTTAATTAGAAGTTGGAATATATAATTGAACAATTAAAACATGATGAACTTGCTGACAAGAAATAGGAAAAAAAGAGAAGTTTAATCTGCATGAAACAGTCATAGTATGTTGGAAAATAAGACAAAAATCAAGTTGGAAATAAAAACAACCCGAAAAAAGATGTAGCACATCACATGTTGAATCTTTCTCAAAAAACAAAACCATTTTCTCGTTATATTTTTATATTAAATAAAACACAAAATAATGAATAGTTCTGAATGTATAACTTCGGAAAAAGTAATTACTGATTGTTAATAATTATACGATGCATATAAAACAGAAGAATTTAAGAAAATTAAACACAACTCTCAATACAGGTATCAGGTCTGATGACAAAATAAAATCTTGATAAAGGTGTTAATTTTAAAACATTGTTACTCAAAATAGTATAAATTAGAGGTTTCTTCTAAAGTACAGAGTCAAATGAAATACAAGAGGATTACAGTTACTATATGATATATAGATGTATCTGTATGCCATATAAAACTATTGTAAAACCATGTGAAGACAATATTCACTTTTTGCTTTGCTAAGATAATACACATTTATACACATAAAAACTAAAATCGTAACTTACAGAAAATGTTATTATAGTAAAACAACAAGTCGGCACGAATTTAACAGATATTCAGGTTGTATTAGAATGAAGTGAGTGCAGCTAACAAAATATCTGTATTCTATAGTTATTGTCACCCATTCTATAAAACGATTGAAAACACTACAGCAAAAACAGAACTATTGACACCATTTGTATATTTCATGGAATCGTATATCAAAAAGATATAACTTCAAGAATCAAAAATGTTAATGTCTCACAACCCAAGTCACCCTTGAATGGCAATGATGTTCGTTTTATTAAAGACAATAAATAATATATAACTGGCACTTACAATTATTTTATAAACACAAATAACTATCATATATTCTTATGTTCACAGATATTGTTATATTAATATTTTTTTCATATCTATGTGTTTTTACTCACACACAAGTGGATAACATGAAAATTAATAAATTTAAAAAACGTGTTTAGAATAACCTTGTTTACTCACAAATAACTATCATATAAGATACACGAGCTATCATATTAACAGTTGTAGTAATAGTCCTTGTTTTATCTTTTTCCTCACAAACAACAAAGAATAACCTGCACATTGTATGTAATGTATTGCAAATACGTAACAGCAAATAGAATTATTCTTCTACTAAATAAAAATTTACTTTTTCAACTGTCAGAGATCAATTATACTCTGCCTCAGTTAACATACTGAATTCTATTATGTAGGAGAGAATTTTACGAACAATTTCTATAACTTGGAAGAAACTACATGAGTTTGGATCCTCATCTAAATTCATATTGAAAACCGTACATCTCTTTATGTAATTTACTTGCATTTTAATGTTTGTTAAATAAAAAAAACAATAAATGGAAACACAGTTTTCTATCCTTTGTTAAACGAGGTTTTATTTCACCCAAACGTTCAGAAGGATTTAATTTGATGTTTACTTTGTACTAACTTAACAATTTATAAGAAATGTCTGAATTCTAATTGCGCTATACAGAATAATGTAACCCTAAAGTTTTATATGTATCATGTATATATGATTCTAAAGAATGAAAGTGAGTGGATCTGTTTGCAGAGACATTTACTATAAAAACTTAATTCTTCTGATTGCGAATTTTAGTAGCAAGTGTTCAACCCTTTTTAGATCTTTCTGAATATGATTTGTTTAATTTCGTAATTTTATACTCTATGTAACAACAGTGTTTACTATTAATAGTTCAGTGGTATGTTACGATAGTACATAAAATAAACACAGATATGTGTCTGGTGTAAGCTATTCACACGAATTATATATATATATATATATTACTAGACGGATAAATTATTATAACTGAAGCTCACACAAATATGTTTTTTTTTTAATGTTATTTTTCCTCTAACTTGTTATAACAATATTTTAAAATCAATTCTATCTTTCCTTTCACATATATGAGTCCCTTTACGAAAGAACAAAAATATATTATTTACATTAAATAACATAACTTTCTCTTTAGCTTTTGCGCGAAATTCAAAACAAACAAAAAATTTACATCCCGTCAAGTTTAATACCTCTACCATGTTTATACATACTGAAATGAACAAACAGAAAAATTCAAAATATGTACGTAATTATGTTATACTTTATTGTATAATTGCGAACAAACCATTTGCAAATATATGCTTTTTTTTTCAATTTATGAGAAACAAGATTTATACCATTAAATATTAATACAAAAATTGTTACTTTTATTGATTTTAATTTAAGGATATTTCCATATTTGGTTTCTACACAATAGCAGTATTTTTTAAATAAAATATGAAACAATTTCAATTATTAGATAATTGTTCAATTACATGTTATTAACATCAAAAATATATTTTAAAAACAAACATTTCAAAGCAGCAATAGAGAAAGAGAATTTTTTGTAATAAATAGATACAAGAAAATCGTACTTAGTTCCACTTGGGTTTGTCATGACGTTGAAGTCACTGGAAATTAAGTTTAAAATATCACTTATAATCAAAGGGAAAGTTGTTATAACCTTAAAAAAGGCTCACAAAGAGGGTTAATAAGTTCATTTTATTCTCTTATAATAAGTCATACATAATATGATGATACCATCACAGAGGCTACTTTACCACGCAGATGGTGCAGATAACCTCTTTACGTTACAAATATTTTGTAGTCACACTTTTCAGCTCAGATAATTCTGTCTTCAAATGAGTCGATCATTCATCACAATAAAATTATATCTTTCTCACTTCCCGTAGTTGTTGTGTGTGATCAACTGAAACTTACTCAGTTTAAGATTCCAGTTATTTTAAGCAGTCGTCTACCTGAAACGTGACATAAACCGTTGTCGGACTTCCTAATGTGTGAGAAGGAATATTTCTCAAGGGGATCCATAGGTGTAATAAAACTGTAATTATATCTATCCTCCAATCATTATCTGGTTATAATATTACTGATTTTGTAAGTTCCGTATCGTAGGAATGTTTAGGTGTTATAACAAAGTATTTGTCAATTTAGACATATACATGATCTCATGTAGAAGTACACACACCTGTGTTCGCTGTTCTCGTGCAGGGAAAGAAACATCTTTAGTAGTTGTAAGCCTATGTTGTAGAAAGAGAGAAGAGAAATCAGCGCATTTATGACTAGATATATTTAGATCAGATGAGTCGTTCAGGTAGATATAGAGAGCCTGTACCATACTTTTAAAATATTTACTAAATATATCTGAGTAAGGTCATACTCGTTTCCCTTTGTATCAGATGACTTTTAAAACACCCAATTTTACGTGCAATGATGGGAACAACACCTTCTGAAGGTCCACTCGTGGCTCACACTTGATATTGTGCCTCTCCGCAGAGAACTCGGTCCGTGGGGCCAATGCTTTCTATTGTACTACGGTGCAGTGTCCCTACTATCCCAAATGCAAATATAACAGGGAAACTTGGTAAAGCCTCCTTGGAGACCGATCAGGAATGCCACCATTTTGAAGTCTCCGAGAACCTCCCAGCCATACTCATCATACTTCATGGCAAATGCTGTCACAGAGTACTTTTTCGCTCCTGTCTTGATAACTTGGTCACATACTTAGCAGAATGTGTCTGGAGAATGCTTTCATCTGTTTGATGCCATCTCTGATAAAATCAGATAGGTCTATGTGTTCACTTAGGCAGCTAGAACTAAACTAAAATGGTGAGAGGTGAGCTCCTGTGTATATTACTGTAGAAAGTTTGAGAAAATTGTAAAAGGTTCTTGAAAATTCTTGTAAGTTCTACAACATTCCATACAGTTCGACAAAATTCTCTATCAGCTACTGAGCAGTGAATCTACCTGGAATGTTCTGGAAAATGGGTAAATTTGAAAATTTTATTACCCAAGTCACAAAAACAATGTTTGAAGAGAAAATAAGTCTTTTGCATTTACTTTAGGCATCATTGTCATCATTGTCCCAATGTCTTTCTCATACGCATAAGATGTTATATCGCAAAGACAAAAAACTAATGTTTCAATCTGTTTATGATATACCTACTTTTTCTTCCAATAAGATTGAATGTTCCTATGCGGACCACTATGTATCGAGGTAGGGCATTGTTATTGCGTAACTTTTTCACATAACTATATATCAATGTTAATCTTGTTATTGCTTCTTCCTACATAGATCAGACACGTTGTGTTATTTCTGTATATTTAAATGACTTACCTTTGTTTTTACACATTAAATTAATCTAACCCTAATTAGGTCATTAATGATATACAGTGTTATCGTTTTATAAAACCCTCCTTACAAACTCCAGGTATCTAAAACAAAATTAAAAATCCATATTAAATGTTAATTGTATCAACTATATATCAGAGCTACGATCGGTAAGACCTTCATATTTTGTAGTTGTTTTATGTTACTTAGCACAAATGTTATGTTTTCTAATAATATCACCAGTTTATTAACTTTATACATTTCGTAAACTTTTCTGTATTTTGATTGTTAGAACTATTTATATAATGTTCTTTATTTGACAGCAACAAGAAAAATAAGTCTTTAAAATGATAACATTCGTCTTTATTTGGATTGTTTTCTAGGTTGGTCCAAGTTTTGGATCAGATACCATCCAGAAACATTATGAAGAGACGTCAATAACACTGCACAACAAATTTTTTGCTTCTTGAACAGTGTTGGGTGTTCCTTATAGATTTTTGGCTGCTGATTACGAAAATCACTTTCAAATTTGCCTATCACGTAACGTTTTATCAAAATCTTCAGTTTTACCAGGATATTGCGACAAAGGAAAAACGATATCAGGGCAACTGGAATTCGTCAATGCTTGCTGAATACTGTTGGACACTGCAACGTGATGCACCGGACATTGAATACAAACGAAAATCAGGAATAAAACACTTTTAATTATGTTGAACTTAATAGCATATTAGAAACATAAACGCAATTAAATACGTTATTTCCGGTAAACAGTAACTGTCTATTTCTCAGAGTTCCTACGTGATGAAGCAAAACCAAAACTATATTTGTGCATACTCACCAGGTACCTGTCACAATTAGCAAAAACTTTTCAGGAAGCAAAACTTTTCAAAAAAAATTATTGTGCAGTGTAATCGAAATAGTTGCGTCCATTGAGGTCTTCGTTTCTCTGGCTGAGAAAAGCCTGAAAACCAAAGGTAAAAGTTCATATGAAGTTTATTTAGAAGTGCCAATACTTTTCATTACTGACTGTTAACATATTATAACGCCTTGGGACAAGATGTAACTTAATGGTCCATCTCGGCTGTTCCAGCCTCTAAACTGAATAACATGTATTGATAAATTAATTGTAATAACATCCCTAAAGTTTGCCCTAATCATTGATGTACACAGCAAGCGTTTTCTGAAATCCATTAAAAACTAATACCTCTACAACATCCAAAGTCAATCTATTCCAAAGACCAACTACCTAGTTATAAAAATAAAATGTCTGATCACAAAATAACTCTTACCTTACCAAAATCAAGTATTAAAAACGATGATGCATCAACACTATTAACTCCCTGTACAATTTTAAACACTTCAGTTAAATTCTCCCTAACTCTTCTTTTTTCAAGATAAAACAATTTAAGATATTTCATCCTTTCCTCACATGACAACCCCTACATTCCTAGCACCATTCTAGTAACCCTTCTCTGGACCATTTCTACCAAAATGATGTTAAGTGGATAAAGACTGAACACAGTATTCCAAAAATAGCCTTACCAGTGACATCTACAAATAAATTATAATCTCTTTGGACTTGTATTTCTGTATATACAATCTAAAATCGTATTTGCCCTACCACTAGGAACAGAACATCACTTGGGTGGACTTAGAAACTGATAAACTATAACAGTGTTGTTACAACTAATTAAATTAAAGAACCTTCTACATTTTCTTCTGTATGACAAATCTGTCACAATAATCATCTTGTCCAGAAGTTTCCCGTCAGTATAATTTTCAGTAAGATAATAAAATAGGATTAATAGAAAGCAATACAATGTTATTATTGTATCTTGTTGAATGATGGTTTTGGTTTGTATGAAGGATGTACAGTTGTACAAATTGAGATAATTGTTCCATGATGGTACTATTTAAAATATGGAATTTCTGTCCATGAACGTTTTTACAAATCATTATTTAAAGTTCTTTGATAAACATAAGATTAATTAGGTGGTTTTCTTTCTTTTCTCGTTTTTATTCTATCATTGATAGTTGAAAATTAAGCGTTAGTTTTGTAAGTTTATTAAATTAATGTTAAATTTTAATTCGTATAGATGAGCTAAAACTAAACTAAAATATTGTAAAAATGTTCTTGTGATAAAAATATTATAATAATGATATAAATAAAATATACAGTCTGTGTATCTAATAATTTACAGGTAAGAAAAGAGTGATGATAGTTATTTTAACATAACATTTTAACAATAATTAAATTGGGTTTATTGTTCTATGTAATATTTTCTGGTAAAACCTGCTGTACCAGCCGCGTGGTATATACTGTGTCATCTTTAGAATAAGTAACAAATATGTATTATTAACTTAATTATTGCAATGGTTTACAATTATAACGCTAATAACTAATTAAGGCCAATAACTCACATGCAAGCTAAATTCATTTTTTCCTGTTTATACTGCACGTGGCTTCACTTCATTTTGTACTTTGTCTAAATTTCGCTCGCGAACCTATTATTTAAATACTTTATCTACAGAGGCCTCGAATTTTATATAAACCACGTGAGTGTCGCAGATTCAACAATACTCTGTTAAAGTGAAGAGAAAAATACTGATAGTTCGTGTAATGTAACATCAAATATATTAGTAACGTCCAGACAACAATGTACTCGCAAACAAAACGTATGATTATTATTGTTTTACATTACCAAGCTCATCGTATCTGTCGCCTTTTCAATTAATATGTATAAACTCTCTTTTTATGGTATCTGAACAATTATTAAATATTAACTCACAAAATAAATTATGTAATAACACCAATACCAAACAATCTTGTATATCTAATAAATAGCTTGGTTTTCTCATTTGTCCTGGATTTATAAATTTTCTTCAATATGTTGTTGAACTTGGGTTACGTTTGGCTAACAAGATTAATACGATCAGAAACTTTTGTATATTTACATCCATCCATCAGAAGATAATCATTTATATTTCCAAGTGATAACTAAGAAAAGAACCGTATTTCTTCTGAATTATAATTTAATGAATTTCCTAATCTGGTAAACATATATTTTTCTTTATTCAAGGGAACTATTCGCTCCTTACTCGGTTTGAAGCTGGAGCAAGATAATTGCAGTCCCTCCTATGTGAATGCCTCTGGGTATCATTACTTAACCCATATATCTAGTAGAGAAATTCCTGCCATGAATGGAATTAATTATACAACGTAGTTTAAAGTAATACATTATTTAAACAGGTGTATTTAAAATTACGTTTCTTCTCATCCTGTGGTGATGTCAGAACAAATCAGTTTTTCACACCAGGTTTACTTTTGTTGAAACGGTTAAAGTAATGTGTTATCTTTTTGTCAAGTTATGATACCAGCTTTTTTCTATGGAAAATAAAAATTCAAAAGAACCTAAGGAAGATTAAGAAGTTATATTATAAAAGTTATACTTGATTTCTACATTTTCCTTTTTTGAAGTTATGTACAAAGGTGTATAATTAGCTATCTGTGCTCTATATACCACAGGTTTCTCTGTACAACTTAAAATATACATTGTTGATTCTATTGAGTATTCCATTATCCATTAAAGCTGTAAAAATACAAGTACAAGGAAATTCAAATTTAATTTTACATCTTTCTTATTTTTAATTCACTTTATTGAAATCAAAATATACAATATCTCTTGACTCTTTCGGTGATCCAGTAATGGAAGATTATTGAAACTTCACATATTACTTCTACAAGTTATGCCAAGAATATAAAAAGGGCTTGGGAGACATAAAGAAACATTTCTGGCGAGGTATAATGATATAGTTGTAGAGAGAAAGCTGCTATTATCATGTAAATGTAATAGAAGTAAAATGTGTAAAATACAGATAAAATATCCCATGCAACAAATATTAAAATAATTTTTTCTTTGTCCACTTAGAGAAATAGAAATAATTTATAAATATTTTGATTTCTATTAACCAAATTTCTAGTATGTAAAGAATTATATCAGTTCTTTTGGTTGGTTTTAATTAATTGACAAATTTATTTCTTCTAGCATTAATTTTAAAACCAAAGTTAATTACAATATTTTGGTTTTATTAAAATTTACTGCATTTTAATTTAATGAATCAATTAACTCATTACATTAGGATTGATCTTAGATCATGAAATCTGTTTGCTCTCTATCGGGGGCCCAGGGGCCCGGCATGGTCAAGCGCGTAAGGCGTGCGATTCATAATCCGAGGGTCGCGGGTTCGGTACTAGAAGTTAGTTTCCCCATTTTGGTTGTCACTGTGATCCGTATAGCCGACTGAAACAGTCTAATGAATTGTGCTGATTTTCCTCCAACCAAATGTTCTCTAGCTTCTGATATTTTTCTATCCCAACAAATTGAAACGAAAATGTTTTATTAGTAGTTGTAGTTTGTGAAACAGAATATAGCTTCTAAGATAGATTTCTTTTTCAAGTCTTCCTATTCGATTCTTATGTTCTTCTGTTCAATACAGAGGTTTTATGTACTGTTACACACAGTTCAGTTTCTTGTTCAGATAGTCATTCTGTGTATGTCTATATAAATATATGGTTTTTCCTATTTAATCCTATGTATACTTCATCTAGTCTATACCACAGAGTCTTTGACCATGCTAATTTTTGTAAATTGTTGGAAGTCTCATTTTGCTCTGTTAGGCTCTTCTTTATTCAACTTTTTCAGTTTATTTCTGAAATTCCATTTAACCATCTAAAATCTCATAATTATATCATTATACTGTAGCAATCTACAAGTTTATAAATACCCAGGATAATGTTTGAACCACGTATTAAATGTCAACAGTTCAAACAAGTTCTTTTAAGTATCTTCATATCAACCAGTTATTGTTTTGATTGTTTTTGACATCAATGAACTCCGCTAGGTAAATTCATGTATGTGGTGAGGAGACCTCCCAGAGAAAGTTCTGTACTTTCACTTTACCTCCTCTTGGATCTGAACATCTATCCATGTGTTTATCACTCGTGACGACCTGTGAATGGGAGTAAAATGATCCTATTGTTGGATGGTGTCACGGGCACTATAATAGACATCTTTGCCCTATAATTATGTAAACGAATGGCGTTATGTTGGTCATCCTTAGAACCATTCGGCTTTTTTCTTTTGGGCTAGGGTCAATTGAGTACCAGTGTTTGGTTTTCTCAAAGTGTGCTGTGGACATTGTGTCTGATGTTGATGTTTGAGTATAGTATATGTGTCCCCTCGAAGGACTTCATGATGGGTGTAATCAGAGAGCACCGAATCATTCTCCTTTTATTATGGATACCCAAGTATACAAAAATAAAATAATGTACATTTTATCTTATTGGTAAATAACAACGTCTTGAAGACTCTGAGCATCAATATTAAACAAATCTTGCTTCTGCATTTCATATTCTTATTTTCCATTTTTTGTCAGAAAACAAGTTAGGACATATGTCTTCCTTTTTTATTCATAAGAGATGAAATGGTTTGATGGCTATTTAAAGTCAATTAAAAAGCTACATTCTATGGGCATTTGTGTGGAAACATCTACAAGAAAACACACTGAAATTATCCCAAATTCCTAGGATATATATGAGGGATATACCAATTGAAGTTACCTTTCATGCAGCTGTGAATTCTTTATGAGAAGTTATTGTTTAGGGGATTTGAAAAACACCATAATTCAGATAGCTTTGCTGGTGTCTCCTGCCAAGTAGTTTTTGCAATGTGATGTATATCAACTCGTAAAGATGGAATTATGCTGCCTTACAACTACCAATGTTCTCATTTTGATGTTTTCATCTCCAGGATAACTTCTTTGTTAATTATGGCTATCTATTTCTATCATTCTATGATGTCATCAGTGTCAGCAGTTTGATCATAAAAAGGTATATTGTTGTAGTTCTGTGAACTGTACTCGTTGTGGTTGTGAAGACCATGATATCTTTGAGTGCTACTATGGACCCTCACTACATTAACTGTAATGATTTTCATTCATCTTGCTTTAGAGAAGAAGGTACAGTGATTGTAAACTGTAAGTACCATTTCGTACAACGGAGCTGGAAATTTATTTTTCTCTGCTGCATCTCCGATACATCTCATATATCACTTCTACAGACAGATCTTTCTGTGCTTTTGTGAGAATCTCTTTATACCATCTATAGAATCTTTCACACTCTGCGGATAAACGAGTTGACAAGTGAGCATTTCCTCTTCCTGTCACAATTGATACTTCAAGTAATAGCCTTCGTTTTGGGATTCTGGTGCTTGCTCGGGTCAAGGTTATTTAGCTCCAAAATGCAGAATGGGTATTTTCAGCCTACGGTTACGAGAAATTACTTCAATTGATCTTTGTCCGCCCATTTGACTCAAGGCAGAATCCATGGAAGTCTACAGAACTTCTTCTAACAAAGAAAAACAACCAAGTCGTAAAAAGAATGATTGAATATCCAGTTCTCCTACATCTTGGAGAAACATGCTCAATACAGTTTATATATATTTTGTATATGATATCATGTCTCTCTAGTCCTGTATCATGTAGTGCGTTTTATTAACGACAACACAATAGTTTGTATATTTTGACACATCTCGCAAACTCACGCTATCAGGTATTATTCTTTCACTATAACCATCTACTGAAGACAACATCATGTGACTCACATTGTTACTACATATACACATAAGCATAACTGTCGTTTTTACCGTTCATATAGAGTGCATTAAGGTTGGAACGATGAAATTTCTTGTACTACCAAGATCCTTTTAAGGTATGGACACAGCTTGTTTCATAAATGTCATTACTGTTGTTCTTTGTGGAAAAACTGTACCCATTCTTCAAGAATTATTTCAGTAACGTAATTAGTATACAAATCTCGATGCTATTTTACAATGGGAAATACGACGGTGATCTACAAAACTATTCTTACCATTATCGTGATATGCAAATAAATTATTGGATTTATAAATTATTATTTAAAACTTTTAGTTCGTTGTTTTTAGATTAATCTCACAGTAACACTATATTGTCACGTGATCACCTACCAGTAACATAATTTTTATTAATTTTGTATATAGAATTACCTTAAGTATTAAATTGACTTTCACACATACTGATTCTTAAAATAATATTAAAAACGTTGAATTATTACTTTTATCATACAAAATGGAAGATTTATTAACATAAAGTAATTCTGTGTAGTTTCTTAGCCCTGGGATTATTGATACCCTATTATCAACATAAGCAGGTCATTTAGCTAACAATCATTGTTATCATAATTTTAATTGGAATAATATCAAATTAATTAAATATATCAATATAAGATCTGAACTAAATTTAATACAATCGTGATAAACGTTTAGGATTTGAAATTTTAGTTGAAATAGAGATTCATGACCAGGAGTTGTAGAAATTGATTTATAGGAATTCTTTTTCAATACAGACAAAAGATGGCAGCACAATTCATGTTCGGAAATTTTCTTCAATGCTAGTTGAGTTAACTGGTAGTTTAACTGAGCTTACTATCAATAGAAATGTAATATTCTGTATCTGTGATATGTCTGCATGTAGTTTGTAAGACAATATTGTATTCATCGTTAACAGGTTTATATTAACACTATAATATCGTATGAGTAGGTGTATATTGTTAAATAATACAAACAATATTTCTAACTCTAAGAATGTACCAGCAAACATCTTTTTAAACGATATCATTCATTAATATAGTTAAAAATTTTACCTGGATCTTCCTGAGTAACCTTTAACATTGAGACGACAGTAAAGATCTTCATTGTCTATCCTAAACACCCAACAGAGAGCGAACAGTTTTTCGTCTTCTTTTTATCTTAGAACGAACATGATGGAATAAGTTTCTTGATTTGTTAAACTAAAAATCAAGTAAGTTCATAAGAAAATAAAACATAATAATTACTTTTGTTTGTCAAATCATTATTGTGAGATAAATTTGTCAATTAATTAACACCAAGAAAAATAACTGTAATATAATTATATGCAAAATTAAGATTTGTTGTTTAAATTACCAATACTAATCACAAATAAACTATTAAAAATTTATTCTGTCTTGATTCAAAGCTCAAGAGACTGATAGAGCAATTAGAAACAGGATCACCATTCAACAAAAGTTGTTTGGATTATCTTAAAGATTGGAGAAATAAACAAGAAAATAGATTCAATTTAAATACAACATAGGGTAGGTTAGTTCTAAATGCAACATAGAGTGGATTTACCACAGATACAACATACAGTGGATTAATCGTAAATACAAAATAAGATGGATTAATTTTAAATAAACAATATTTTAGAATTGTTTGACATACAGAATAATGCCGATTTGTTCTCAGAGCCCAACATAGTGGATTAATTATAAATACAAAATAGGGTGGATTAATTCTGAACACAACATACATAATGTTAGTTTTAAATACACAATTGTGTAGATTAGTTCTAAAAATATAATAATGTAGATTAATTCTAAATTCATAACAGAGTGGATTAATTATAATTACAACATAAGGATGATTAATTCTAAATGCACAATAGTACGGGACAATTCTCAGTACAAGATATTGACGATTTATTTCTAAATACATCTTATAATGGAAACAATTCTAAATATCGCTTAATGGTATTTTATTATAGCTTCACTTTTACTTTATTTAGTTATTATTACTTTAGTGAATACATTCTACATTATTTGAAAACAAAGCTGGAAAATGTTTTCAAAATAAAAATTTGGATTTAGTGAAACCTTATATATAACAACTAATTTAAATAAGAATAAGCGGTTGAGACAGTTGAGAAGCAACCTGAAGGTCACTCTTTTGACCCACTTCAGTAAATGTGATCTAAAATTAACCTCGAAGGCCTCATACATTGACTGTTAATTCGGTATTTGAGATTTTTAAAATACAGACGAGGTCAGAGATCGGTTAGAATAAGTCGTGTACGACAGTAACATGTAGTCCTGCTTAACTTATGTTAAACACTGGTGACACTTGGTGACTTGTGGGTTATGTTGTGAAACCAAGAGCCTTAAGATTGTAAAAGTATCTTAATATAACAATATTATAATAGAGTAATGGCGTGGCAGTTTATCAATGTAACGAAGAATAATAAATAGAATGGCTAAAGAGAACAATCTAAATTTCAAAATATATTATAAATATTGCTTTAAATAAATTGTTTTGATTATTGCAATGAGTTAACAGAATTATTTCGTCAAATATTCTGAACAAATTAAACAGATAATTAAGCAAATTTACAAATATGTCTTCAGGATAATGTGAAATTTTTGAAACTAGAGTAAATAAATGTTAACCACTTATTTATAATTAGCTGTATAAAATCAAATTATAATTTTGGTTAAAGTCAACATAAAGAAACTAGCACAACAAAAAACAGTTTAAACTATATTAAAACTATTTTTGTTCGTTTTCTTTCGCTTATCATAACACCGCATAAAATAAATATTTTAATAAGGTATAACAGAGCCTAACGAGTGTAACCCTTGGTACCTCATCCTTCTCTAGAAGTCTAAAATAAGAGTATACTTTAGTTTAATAACAATATATATCACTTTAATCTAAGGCTTGATGTTTATAACGTAAAATGATTTAAGCACTTATCAGATACTGATGTAGATATGATGTCTATTTTAATTACCATTTTCCTTTAGACCAGTAGTAAATCATAGGGCTGTCACTTAATTTCTAATAATATGTACTTAAAAGAGCACTTATATAACGTCTTTCTATTTAATGTTAGAGGTATCCCACAGTTTACAAATATTAAAATTCAAAAACAGATAAAATGGGATAAAAGTACATTTAAAAAACAGTTTTTCGCCATTGTTATCGTGGCATTATTAGATATATCGTTATGTGTTCATTTTTCACTTTAATCAATATGTCTTTTACTGCTGTTAAAGCAACCTGTGATACCAACTTCATCAGGCCATATTAACAGTGACGGAATGTTATTTTAAAACATTGCAATTCTGTCCCATTTTGTATATTTTTTGAATTTCAAAGTATTTGTGTATACTTAATTCTGTTATTGAGTTACTTAAGTATTTCTTTATTTGTCCAACTACATTAGAAAAGGTTAGAAGTAACTAACACAGACTTAAAGAAGTTTAATCCTGGTTGTACAAGGTTACAATCAATTTCTAAGTTATTTACTGAGATAGAAACCTCTAATAGAACTTTGTTGATGTTCACTAAACAGAACCAGTACTAACTGACTTCTTGGTAATATTTGGTAAACTCTTGAGTAGTAGCCTCGTTCTGGTGTCTGACGAAGTCGTGTAACATGAGAGAAAAGATAAAAACTAACGCTAAATATAATGTTCCTTTCAGTAGAATCAGACTTCTGAGAATCTGATCAAACACAGAGTAAACAAAATTCCCTGTTGGCCAGTGTCAAATATAAAGATTGAACTACAGTGAAATAACATCAACATTGTATCGGTTCTTCCTCTATTATTCAGTACAGTTTAATAAAGGTAAGTGTAAGTAATGTTAAAATATTGAACGCAATAGTTTGAAAATGAAATTTAAAGGCAAACTTAAGAAATTAAGCGAAAATGGAAGAAAATGTACTAATAATTTTTGTTTTATGACATATCAAGTATGAGTTATTTTGACAGTAGAGATGATTATTATTGTTTATTATGAATTTTGTTTCTATATTGTTATAAATTTCTGAGTTAACTAAAAGAAAGAAACAAAAATATAGTTCTTGAAAGAGGCGACTTGTTACAAATAAGATTTTATCTAAATATTTTATTATACAGTTAACTGAAACTATAAGAGTTTTTAAAACTTTGATATAATATGATAATCATTTTTAGTTGTGTTAGGATAAAACTTCGATACAGTGAAAACCAAAGTTAGTAGTTTCTGGATAAATGTGAAGTTTATTAGCAGCTAGAATCAATATATAGATAAATAAATACATATGTTTGTAATACAATATACATTCATAAATGACAAATTTCAACATATCTTATTGTGTGAATAACATTTTTTTCCAGATGATGAGACTTAAAATTAACCAAATTATGATCAGTATCCAACCTGTCATGATTCTTCTTCTGGTTCATCAGAGCTGTCAGATAGAGACAAACCTCAAGCGATGTCAAATGACATCAGTATCAACTCTACTGGATTCAATCATTGTACTGGTTACACAAGCTAAAGATAAAATACACAGCGATGGTAAATTAACGTTCACATTACTTATCTGTTAACATCTAAACCGGTGAATACAGTTTGTATTACAATGTTTTGTAATTCAAAATTTCTATCAGAACTTTGCTATTAGAAATATTCATCACTTTAGACATCATTTTGTCTTATGTTTAAATATATAGAATTATTTCGATACAAAACCGAATGTATGTTTGTAGAATTTCAACTCTAAAATTCGGGTTTCGATACCCGTAGTGGATAGAGCACAGATAGCCCATTTTGCAGCTATGTGCTAAACGAATAAAAGTTTGAAAACATTTTATTATTGCTTTGATATTTTACGTAAATTCAATTTTATATGCTTTGTGTCCACAAGAAATGGAATGCCTTCAAGCCTCTTCTGGACCAAGAGACTGTACAGATGTTTTCCTTAATGGAAACCATACTAGTGGAGTGTACCGTATCTGGCCAAAATCATGGATGTTTACAGGAAGTTTTGATGTTTACTGTGATATGGATACTGATGGAGGAGGCTGGACGGTAAGTGTACAAAGAAATAAGGTCAACTTCATGTATAATTTAACTTCATTTTCTTATGAGTATGTACGAACGTTGTGGTAAAAAAGCAGGTTTGGACAACTGAACAGCTAAATGGCTAGACAAAACAGTATGTAAGGATGTCGTAGAGTAAGAACACCTTTGGATAACTGTAGAGCTAAGTGACTATACACAACAGTATATAAGGATGTTGCAGAGTAAGAACAAGTTTGGGTAACTGTTGGTCTGAGAGACTAGACACAGTGGTTTCATGAGTTATCCTTGTATTATTGCCTCTCCTGATGTGCTGACTGTTTATAGTTTTGTAACTCATCTTCAATGTCTACTTTAAGTACCTTAACACTGTCTATACCTCAAGTTTTGGTAACATTTGAATTACTCTCGAAATTCCTGCAACTCTTTTGTCACGTCCATTGCATTAAAACTATAATATTGGCAGATTCCCTTTCTATATGTTGTCATTACAGTCATGGTGAAATTTTAAAAGGATTTAGCTGTAGCGAAATAAGACATTTATCATATAAAACAGATTTTATCAACATATCGTTTACCCTCTAGCGACTGAATAACATCATCTAGTAACTATATTTTACTCCTGTCTTTGGTTCATTCATTTTTAGTTGATTACTTTTGCTGATCATGTAACTTTTGATGCTTAAAAAAGATAACATATAAATAACAGCTGGCTACAATGTTAAGCACAAGATTCAGCCTTTTGGACACAAAACAGCACTTACATTGTTTGATTACAATCCTGCTGAACATGTTTGACCATATTCTTACATATCACTTGCATTTTTCAGTCTTCATTATGAGATTGGCCGAGAATCCAGGGTATTTCAAAGGATATATTGTGTCGGAATTCAGTCTCCTTTTTATCAAACCAACAGTACTTTCATCAAAGGTTCAAATTAACAAATATTTCCACGGGCTTACGTAAACCATGCTCATCAACGAGGATTTGTTTGTTCCTTATGTCCTCAATTATTTGCTAAACTGTCATTCGATACATGATTCCAACAATGAGTCTCATATTCCCTTGGCTGATTAAGTCATGGTTTTATGTATACATGGGAGCCCCGGCATGGCCCGGCATGTGTTAAGGCGTTCGATTCTTTGTTGGTGAAAGAGTAGCCCAAGAGTTGGCGGTGGGTGGTGATGGCTAGCTGCCTTCCCTCTAGTCTTACACTGCTAAATTAGGGACGGCTAGCGCAGATAGCCCTCGAGTAGCTTTGCGCGAAATTCAAAAACAAACAATGTATACTTGGATTATTAAACGGAAGGTGTCTGTGACTTGTTGGCAATAAATTCAAATAATGAACGTACAGCACATAATCTGCTTTTTTTGAAATGATACATGTATTCAAAACACTATAGGTAACCATAAACTTATTTAAGATCATACATAATTCTGTTTTACAGTTAAAAACCACTTGAGCTGATTCAATTACTCTATAATGCAAATTACAAGACTAACAATTTTTCTCTACTCTCAACAGAACAGTATCAGTGAATAATTCTCCTAAGTTACTCCGTTATGTCCCATAATTGTATCATGAGCTTGAAATAATTGTCTTCCTTTTCAAAGTCCACACAGACGGTTTTAATTACTTTTGAACACCGTTTGACAGGGTAAATCATTCTCCTTATTTCTATTAAGTTGTGAAACACAATTTAAATATCGACCGTTAAAGCTAATCACTCTTACGTCGGCTGAGTTCACGTTTTTTTCTATCTAGACTGCATGTGAATCCATTTCACTTTGTACTTCGTCTTAAAATTTACTCGCGAGATTCTTATATAAATACCTTAACAACTGAGGCTTCGAATGTTCTCTAAACTATGCAAGTGGCTCCTATTAAATAACACTCATTTAAACTGATTAGAAATACACCGAAGGTTTCACTTATATGACGTCAACAACATTAGTAAAGTCTAGACAACATTGTATTTGCAAACACAATGTACGATTATTACTGAGTTTCGTAATTAAACTTATCGTAAGTGGTTTCTTTATTTTGAATTCGCGAAATGCTACACGACGTCTATCTGCTCCAGTCGTTCCTCGTTTAGAGGGAAGGCACAACAACGACAGCAAATTCTTGGGCCATTTTTTTACACTCCTAAAATTGATGACATGTCAAGTGGAAGGGTGATCAGAATATGTGTTTCTCAGGTTTAAAGTCGTCCTAACCACCTAGCTGATCGTATTTATCGGTTTTAAAATTATTAACTTTTAATTAACTCTGTTGTTACAAGAACTAAGCAATTATTAAATATTAATTTATAAAATAAATTATATAATAAAACCTACACCTAACTGTCTTGTATATCCAACAGATATCATAGTTATTTTACTCGTCGTGGATTTAACAATTTTCTACAAGTATACTATAGAATTTGAGTCACGTTTAACCATGGCCCGTCATGGCCAGGTGGGTTAAGGCGTGCGACTCGTAATCTGAGTGTCGCGGGTTATACTATAGAACTTGAGTTACGTTTAACTAATAACCTAATTAGATACAGAATCTTCCACCCGTATGAACCCTTCCTTCGGACGACAATAATTTCTGTTCTTTGTGCTTCACACTGTTTATTGCACATAACGTAACTTTCTTGCGGTTTGATATTTGCCACTGAATTTTGACCACCTTATTCTATTCTGTGGTCTTGCAGTAAAGAACGTTTCTCTTGGTGCATTTGGCCAATGATAAAAATCAGTTTAAGCTCATGTGTTTATCCAATTGAACCAGAAAATAATATGCAAAACTAACAAAAAATTTGTAAAGTAAGTTAATAACTGATGCTGGTATTTTGCATTGTCCGTCATATATTGATGTCACAGTTCATAATTAGGCCAAATAAACGCATTTCAGTATGTCATTTAATTTTTTTGCAATACCGAAGTTCTGGTTAGTTGTTTAATAAACCTTTAATCTTGAATAACTGATAAGTAGGAAAACAACAGTATTTTTACGGAATTACTGATTTTTGAATTTTCTAACCTGGTAAACACAAATGTTTTAAAGAAATGCATTTAAAATTATATTTCTTCTCATCGTGCAGCGATATCAGAACAATGTAATTTTTAAAGCTAGGTTTACTTTTGTTGAAATAATGAAACCAATATTAACATTTTTGTAAAATGTAACACCAGCGTAAAATTAAAGTTAAAATACCTCAAGTACCACACCAAAGTTCTATTGTCATAGTTATACACAATTTTTAGAAACTTGAGGTAAAAGTTTATTTTCACGAGATATTAAGTTTTAATAAGAGAAATGTTTGTAAACTATTACTTCCCTTTTTATTGATCCATAAAATAAAGAAAACTAGATTTGGAATTTAAATATTATTTTTCAATTATGATCAAGAAAAAATAATGAGAATATTAGAACTGTTGTTTACTGACTGATGTTGCTAGATAAAACTTAGAATGTAAATATTGATTTTATTAAATTTTCCATTCTAAATTAAAATATAAATAACACAAGTACAACATAGTTCAATTTCATGTTTATAATTGTTCTTATTTTAAAATAATATCAGTTAGATTTATATAAAGTTCTCTGTAGGTGATTCAAAGACGGGGAGATTATGGAAACCCAACAGATTACTTCTACAAATCATGGCAAGAATACAAAATGGGGTTTGGAGACATCGATAAAGATTTCTGGCTGGGTATGATAATACAGTAGTAGGAATAGTTTTTAATATCAATTGTATGTAACTACAATAGAAATATATTATGTAAACCGTATAGAGAATACTACATGTAATAAATATTAAAACGTTATTTTTTACAATTTGCTTTAAAGAAATGGACATTATTCATAAATATTATGAAATCTAATCATCAGATTTTACTTTTACATCTCGTTATGACAGTTATTATTGTTCGTGTTAATTAATTGAAAGACTTATTTATTGCAGTAATTATTGCATAAAAAAATTAATCAAAGTATCTGTTTTCTCAGGAAATTACTGGATTTTTACTTTAACGAACCAAGGAACTTATTCAATCAGGTTTGATCTGACAGACAAAGAAGGTGAAAAGCGGTTCGCCCTCTATCGGGAGTTTAGGATAGATAATGAAGATTTGTATTATCGTCTGCATGTTAAAGGTTTCACAGGAGATGCAGGTAATGTGTAATAACAATATTGATCAATGATATTGTTTATATAAATGATTAGTAGTACATTATTAGAATTGGATATATTGTTTGTATTATTTAACAATGTACACCTACTCATAACATATTTTAGTGTTTATTTAGACCGGTAAAGCTGAATAACTTTTTGCCTTAACATCTATGTACAGACATATCACACATATAGAATATCGTATTTTTTCTGATAGTTAATCTAGTTAAACTGTCATAAGTAACATCATCATAAACCATAAAAAAATATTAATCCTGTTCATTATTACTAAGTATGAACTTTACTTTAGAACAATTTTAACTCTACCACAAATATAGTAAATGGTAACAGTAGTTATTACTTAATAGTAGAAATCGATAAAGGTAGTAAATAATATATATATGTAAAAACAGCTGGTTTAAGTTGAGAAATTATTTTACGTAGAACAACGATTTGACCTTCTTCGGTCATCGTCAGGTTCACAAAGAAAGAGGTAACTGACCGATAGCTGACCACATGTTTGAAGGGAGTTGTGTAACTGAGTGTAAGAATATAGAGGGCGTGCTTAGATGTTGGATTATATTTATTAATACAGGTTTCGAGGTGTTCCTTTGTGTTGGTTTATTTTGTGCTTGAGTTGTTGTATAAGTAAGACTTATTTAATTTTGCGTTTGTTTTTGTTTGTTTCTTTAGTATTTGTGTGTTTTCTATAGTTATGTTGTGTTTATTTGATTCGCAGTGTTTGAAAACGTGTGAAGGTGACTTTTTGTGTTCTTTGAATCTGGTTTCCATTTTCTACTTGTTTCTCCAATATAGAAGTCGTGGCAAACGCAAATTAACGTGGGTTTAGTTTAGAGAGAGAGTAATCGTAAGTGGTTCCTCTTCGTCCCTTTTCGTGGAAGGTTATTAAATTTAGCTTTCTTTATTATTTTAAATAGTTTTTAGACTTTTTTTGGGTAAAGGAGTGAAGTTGGTCATACTTAATATTATCCATGACCGAGGCAAAGGCAGCACCGGAGAAAACAGCCAGGTACCGTCCGGAAAGGCAGATGTCAAAGTAAATATGAACACGAACACAAACGACCCGATTCAGGGCCTGGCAATAAAGTTGCCTGGGCTGGGACCTATAGATCCAATTCCTAAGTTTTTTGCTGTGGGGGGAAACGGGAGCGCCCCGAGAAAACCCACTTTCACAGGACAGGCGCCGAAAGTTTTACCTGTCCTGTGCCCGAGACCTAAAAAAGAAAATACATAGTGTTAACGTGAGTTTTGTCTTTTGAGTATTTTGTTGTGTGATTTGTGATTCTTGAAATATGTTGTAAGGTGAAGTATATTTAGTTGGTGCACTAGTTAATTTGTAAAGTGATGCCGTTAGTTTGTTTCTGTTTTCTGCTTTTAAATAGTATTTATGTGATATTTCCGTTAGTCTATTTCTTAGTGTTGGTAAGTTGCTGATTTGATGTATATAATTTACTGGAGTGAATGATGGTAGACTGAATGCAGATCTTAGTATTTTGTTTTGTTGAACTTGGATTTTCTGAAGTGTGTTATTTGACATATTATATGTTACTTGACATCCATATTCTATCAGTGGACGGATGTAAGCCTTGTATACAAGTATTTGGATAATGGTGTTTGGTGATAATTTCGAGTGTTTGCTGGTTAGAGTCATTAAGTGTGAAATCCGTTTTCTAATTGATGAGTGTATATTGTTAACATGTTTTTTCCATGTTAGTTTCGTGTCGAAAGTGATGCCAAGGAATGTGATGTTTTTGCTCATGTTAATGGGCGTATTTCCGAGTGATAATTTTATTTTTTCTAGATTTTTCTTTGTTTTTAATTTCCTGTAGAAGGTGATTGCTTGTGTTTTGGTTGGATTTAACACTACTCTTCACTTGTTACTCCATGTTGAGACGTTGTTCAGTGATTCTTGCACGCGAGACGTGGCCATCACTGGGTTTCTGGAGGTGCTCCAGATAGCGATGTTGTCTGCTTATTGTGAATTATGCGTGTATGGAAAATTGGGGAAAGGTATGTCACTGACGAAAATAATATATAGTAGTGGAGAGAGGACTGATCCTTGGGGCACTCCTGCAGTTATATTGAAATATTTAGATATAGTTTTATTGACTTTTACTTGTGCTGTTCTATCTGTTAGGAAATTTGAAATCCATTTAACTATAGTAGGATTTATTTTTAGGTGATTTAGTTTGTATTTGATGGCATTGTGCCAAACGCTGTCAAATGCTTTTTTGACATCTAGAAATACACCAATGGTTACTTGGTTGTTGTTAAAAGCTTTATAGACTGATTCGGTGAGTCGTGTGAGGTGATCTGTTGTTTGCCTGTTTTCCTGGAGGTTTTGGAATTCAGGAAGGATATTATTTGTTTCACAAAAGTGGAGAAGACAGTTGGAGATAACCCTCTCCATCAATTTGCCAAGGCAGCTTAACAAACTGATGGGACGGAAATTATCTGGATTGGTCCTGTTGGTTTGTTTCTTTGGAATCGTGGTTATGATGGCTTTTTTCCAAGTGTCAGGGTAATATCCAGTTGTTAGTGAAATGTGCATGATGTTTGTGAGTTGTTGTAATGGGAGAGTAGAGCTTTTTTTCAGAATAATATTTGGTATTTGGTCATGTCCGGGGGAAGTGTTTTTCAAGTTTTTAATATTAATTTTTAGTTCAGTTATGGTAATTTTTCTATTAATTGAACTTGAGTATGCTTTCAGTGTCTCGCCAGGGAATTGTGGTGAGAATGAAGCTTGGTTTGTCGTGGCAGTTATCACATTGTATTTTATAAATAATGTTGGTGTGATGTTTGTCAGTGTAGTTTTTACATAGTATAGACCTCAGTTTTGTGCCTGATTTTTGAATAAATTTGGTAGTAACTGAAATGTCATATTTTGTTACTAGTTTTTTGCCAAATGTTTGTTATTTGTCTGCTGATGTCGGGAATATATGGTATGCAGCAGTATATGGTTTCGTAATCTTTTAATTCGTGGGATATATTTACTTTTGTTGGTTGTGTGCGTATAATGTTTTCTACGGTCTGTGGAGGAATCTTATTGATGTTGATGAAGTATTGTTTTATTTTGTCTAATTCCTCGTTAATTTTATCTGCTGAGCATAGTTTTGTTTGCATATATATACCAATAATACGCTAAAGCATTAATATCTCCATTAAAACAATTAAAAATGTTTAAAACACCTACTGTTTCATCTATTACTTACTTGATAATCTAAACGGTGCTGGCTCCTAGATGGCTCGGACTATTGCTAGAAAAATTTTCCACTTTGCATGACTGATTTAAAAGTATCCACTTTTCATATTATAATAAATATATACAGATTATTTATACAAAGTAAATATAACATGCAGTTAGTTAACTATCCAATTCAATCTAACACAAAGTGGTACATAATGATAACTAGACACTGGACAGTTTCTTTATGGAAAGTATATATTTTATACAGGTATAACATAAAAAGTTGAAAAAATACAGGTGTATTAAAAATATTAATTTTAAAATCAAATTGGAATCTTACTTCAAAAAGTACTGAGATAAAAAAATAAAATCACAATAACAAATTTAAAAAATGTAACCCTTCTTTTGGCAGTTTTAACAAACTGTAAACCAAAATAACGCTTGCAGTTTATGAATTTGTGATTGTGGCTTTAATTCTTGTAAAAGTTATATTTATCATTGACAGAGGCCTGGCATGGCCGAGCGCGATAAGGCATGCGCTTGTAATCTGAGGGTCGCGGGTTCGCATCAGAGTCGCGCTAAACATGCTCGCCCTCCCAGCCGTGGGGGCGTTATAATGTCACGGTCAATCCCACTTTTCGTTGGTAAAATAGTAGCCCAAGAGTTGGCGGTGGGTGGTGATGACTAGCTGCCTTCCCTCTAGTCTTACTCTATTAAATTAGGGACGGCTAGCACAGATAGCCCTCGAGTAGCTTTGTGCGAATTTCAAAAACAAACAAACAAACATTGACAGAGCTACACTGTATGTTTAAAGATGTCCATGGGCATATAGAAACTGATAAAGAAAATTAAAATTTTAAAGGAAAATAGGGATCCTTAGATACTTCTAGATTTGTATATGAAGTGACTAAAACAAAATAAATACTAATTGGATAGTTTTTAAAACGATTTTCAACACAAAGTTTGGTTCACATTCTTATACGTATAGCAAAATGTTTGTTTTGAATTTCACTCAAACCTAAGGTAGATTATGTGTGTCTTTTTATCGCAAAGCCACATCGGACTATCTGCTGAGCCCATCGTAGGGAATCGAATCACTGATTTTAGCGTTATAAAACCGTAAACTTACTGCTGTACTGGCGGGAAGCATAGCAAAACGACAGTCGTTTTAAAAATCTATCCAACTAGTATCTCTTTACATATTTCGTTCTTTTTATTACAGCTTTTATTTTGTTTTGGATACGAATAATCAAAGATTCGTACTTTGTGCTGAAGATATTATTTTCATATATATAAATAAACTGTAACATATTTTTGTTGATCTAGAAGCTCTTCAAAACAATTGTAATGAAAACTAAGAGAAAACTGTGTTTTTGTTGTTGATTTATATAAAAGAAAATCTTTTAAACAAAAAACAATCACACTATTTATAACCTCAGAGATGAATAAAATAACATAACGTATTATTAGAAAAAGCGCCCTCTGCTTCATTGAAATAATTGGTATTAACATTGTAAAGGTTAATTATATATTTAATACTATCATGTTTAAACTTTCTCTTCCTTTTTTAGTAACTAAATATTCACTGTAGATAAGCTGTTAATGCTATAATTGAAGAATCGATCCAGAAAAACTTGTAAATATTTGTAAAGTTCATGAACTTTTGCTGAACGAAACTCATACCTTATGAACGTACTTGAGAAACTACCTAAGGTTCTCTTCAAACAACATAAAATTATTATTTATGTTGATAAAGGAACACTAAGGTACAATGAAAGTACAAACGCTATAATGATGTCGTTTGTTCTCAACGTTTTGAGAGAAAGTATTATTCATGAGAATGTGAAATCGTGGTGCCTCACAACGGTGTTTACAAATTTTCATGGATTAAGTTCCAGGTACTTTCATATTACTGACCCTAGGTTGCTCCACTATCACTGTCTTTCGACCACTAATTGGCAAATCAGTGTTCTGATGTAGTTTCACCAGGTTTGCCACTCACCAAGTTATTTTCTAGTAAGATAAAAGGAGCCTTCTTTGCTTTCCATTGTTGTTTTACATTCATGTACTGATGATTTTAGTTTTCCCTCTATATAGGATTATTCATACCATTATTGTTTTTTCTTTGCAAAACTGTATTTCAGAGAATAGGTTAAGAGATTGTTAACGTATTAGTTGATTATCGTTGTATAACCAGTGGTAACTGTTTATATAATGGTATACATAATTTGTGGTGTGATAACTTAATAATAAATCATAGTAAAAATAAACTTTTATTTATTTAACGAAGGAGACAGTCTGAAGTATCACAATGGGTTAAGTTTCTCCACCAAGGACAGTGACCACGACACGAATTCTGGTAGTTGTGCAGTGTCATATAAAGGAGGATGGTGGTATGGAAAATGTCATTCCTCTAACTTAAATGGACTTTATCTGAACGGAGAACACGAGAGCTACGCCAATGGTGTGAACTGGAAGACATGGAAAGGTTATCATTACTCTCTCAAGACAGTGTCAATTAAAATTCGACCCCTGAACTTTGATATTCTTGTAAATAACAGAAACATTCCAATGTAGTGTTTTATCTTTCCAAACTCTCGTTTTTATTTGATATATAAAATTAACGTTTTAAATTGATATTAAGTTTCTGGTTATAAATAAGTGGGGATCAGGAAGCTGGTGAATTACGATGAAGAAAATAATAAGGTTTAGTTAATTTTGATTATATCAAGGAATAGTTAGTCTTGAAAAATAAAGGTTTATTATTTTTTCTTATTGGCATTTATTTTCGATAAACGTATTATTTTGAATCTTTTAAAAAGATATTTTAACACTTATTTTGTGTTTGTTACATTCGAAGATTTCTAGACATGAGATATGTTATTCTATCTGAAACTGTTAAATGAAGATGGTGTGTTTCTACGTATTTGATTCAATAATGAATATTTAGTATTTTTGCAGATGCAAGTTTAATATTCTTAAGATTATAAATATAAGTTCAAAATGAATAAACTTACAAAGACAAATATTTTGATAATGACCTTATACTCAAATTGTTTCCATGGTATATTTTGTTTTTGCATTCTATATTAAAAACAATAACAATAGAAACACTTTGTTTGTTATAAATCATTTTACATTTTCACTGAATCAGAAGAGCAAATACATAAATACAAGTCTTAAATACAAATTTGAAAAATTCTGAACATTAATGTATATCACTTTCATTAGAAACTTATTTCGTAATCACAATTTTCAAAACATATTGACCAATGATTTGACATAACAGTGTTGCCATAAATGAACTTCTACAATTAATGAAGCATTATCTCTTTCTAAAGTTAATTTTAAATTATTAAATATCTATGATTTTTTTTTATTTCATATTTGTTCTTTGGTTACTTAATTTCATATTATTCCATTAACACTATGAGAATTAATTAATAATATTAACTATTAATATTTTATTATTTTTGCTTTGCTATCTTACGTAATTCCATTTTTTATGCTTTGTGACCACAAGAAATGGAATGTCTTCAAACCTCTTCTGGACCAAGAGACTGTACAGATGTTTTCCTTAATGGAAACCATACTAGTGGAGTGTATCGTATTTGGCCAAAGTCCTGGATGTTTACAGGAAGTTTCGATGTTTACTGTGATATGGATACTGATGGCGGAGGCTGGACGGTAAGTGTACAAAGAAAAAAGGTCAACTTTATCTTATTTTAGACTCATTTTCTTATGGGTTTCTAGATGTCAGTGGAAGTCTTGATATAAGTAAATATATTTTTTTTGTTTATTGTTTTATTTTGCTATGTTTTGATTTCAAGGAACATAATATATATGCTTCGATATATTTGCAATAACTGTACAGCTGAGTGACTAGACACAATAGCATACTATGGTGTGGTAGTGTAAGAACAGGTTTGGATAACTGTTCACCTGAGTGAGTATACACAACAGTATGTAAGGATGTTGCAGTGTTATAACAAGCTTGGATAACTGTAGAACTGAGTGACTTGACACAACAGTATATAAGGATGTTGCAGAGTAAAAACACCTTTGGATAACTATAGAGCTAAGTGACTAGACGCAACAGTATGTAAGGATGTTATAGTGTAAAAACAAGCTTGGATAACTGTATGGTTGAGTGACTAGACACAACAGAATGTAAGTATGTCGTGTAGTATGAACACGTTTGGATAACTGTAAAGTTAAGTTACTAGACACGCCACAACGTAAGGATGTTGTAGAGTAAGAAAAATTTTGATAAACAGTAGGTCTAAGTGAATAAACACAACACTATGAAAGGAAGTTGTAGAGTAAGAACAAATTTGGATATCTGTACAACTGAGTGACTGTACACATTAGTATAAAAGGATGTTGCAGAGTAAGAACAAGTTTGGGTAACTGTTAGTCTGAGAGACTAGACACAGTGGTTTCATGAGGTTATCCTTCTATTATTGCCTCTCCTGATGTGCTGACTGTTTACAGTTTTGTAACTCATCTTCAATGTCTACTTTAAGTACCTTTTCACTGTCTATACCTCAAGTTTTGGTAACTTTTGAATTACTCTCGAAATTCCTGCAACTCCTTTGTCACGTCCATTGCATTGAAACTATAATACTGGCAGATTCCCTTTCTATATGTTGTCATCACAGTCATGGTGAACTTTTAAAAGGATTTAGCTGTAGTAAAATCAGACATCTATCATATAAAATTTATTTATTTATTTATTTTGGACATTTGAACAGCAGCTGGTTTCAATACCAAGTACAATATTCAGTCTTTTGAGTATGAAACAACACATAGATTGTTTGGTTACATTTCTGCTGAATAACTTTGACCGAATTTTATATATCATTTACATATTTAGTTTTCATTACGGCATTGGCAATAGAATTCAGGGTATTTGAAATAACATACTGTTTAGGAAATCTATCTCCTTTTTGTCAATCCAGCAGCAGTAGTTTCATCAAAGGTTCAAATTAACAAATATTTCCACAGGTTTACATAAACCATGCTCATCAACAGGGCCTTCAATTACGGTGAGGACTTTCTTTCTTTCTTATGTCCTCAATTGCACTGTGCAAAAAAACTTTTACTTTTTCTTGTATCTGTGCAGAAAGTGTTATTTTCCAATTGCTTATACCTAAAGTAAATGGAAAAGATCTATTTTACTTTTCAAACTTTGTTTTTGTGACCTGGGTAATGAAATTTTCAAATTTACCCATTTTCAGAACACTTTAGGTAAATTCAATGCTAAGTGGCTGATAAATAATTTTCTCGGGCTTACACGAATTTTCAAGAACTTTCTGGAATGTTGTAGAACTTTCAAATTTTTTTAGAATTTTCTAGAACTTTCCGTAGTAATATATATATATATATATATACAGGGGCTCACCTCTCAACATTCCAATTTAGTTCTAACATCCTAAGTGAAATTATAGTCCCAATGTGAGTTTATCAGAGATGGCATCAAGAAGATGTAAGCGTTCTCCAGGCGCATTCTGCTGTGTATGTGGCCATTTTCTCAACACAAGAGCGAAAAAGTACTTTGTGACAACATCTGCTAAAATATGTTAAACCTACAAGGCATATTTTGGCATGCCTGTCAGAAATTAAGACAAACCCTGGGCGCCTCACTTTACCTGCGAGCACTGCAGAAAAAACTCTAGAAGGTAAGACGGATAATTTTTCCTTGTTTAATTAGTGAGATTTTATATTATAGAAATTTTAGATATTTTAGATATTTCTCTCTGTTATTTTTGCCTTTAGGACAACAGGGACACCGCAGCGCACTATAATAGGAAGCACTAGCCACAACAAACCGATGTCTCTGTGGGGCGGCACAATGTCAAGTGTGAGCCACTAGTGCTTCTTCAGAAGGTGTTGTTCCCACCACTGCACATAAAATTGGATCTTATGAAACAAGTTGTCACATCTCTTGATAAGAAGTCTGCAGCCTTCAAGTACCTTCGAGACTTCTTCCCTAAGCTATCTGAGGCAAAGGTCAAAGCTGGTGTCTTTGTTAAAACGCAAATAAAGATTATCCTGGAGAGTACAGAATTACCCAAGAAACTCAGTATGAAGGAAAAAACGCTTAGAGCAGCTTTGTCGCAGTGGTTTGGGGCTTCTTGGTCAATCACAAGGCCAAAAATTATGAAATTGGTGAAGATTTGGTGAAGAACTACGGCAAAATGGGCTGCAGGATGTTCCTGAAAGTCCATATCCTTGACGCTCATCTTGATAAATTCAAGGATAATATGAGAGCATACTCAGAGGAGCAAGGCGAGTGCTCACACCAAGATATACTGAACTTTGAACGCTGCTACCAAGGGGCATATAACGAAAACATGAGAGGAAAATATATTTGGGGGCTGATACATTGAAGTGATTTACATTACAGTCGCAAATATCGATAAACTACCAAATTCTACACATTTTCTTTACCTTTGTATAACTTTAGTATAAATACATGTAAATATTCATACGTTGTTTTATTCAGATATTATGTAAATGAAAATGTGCAAATTTGTGCGTTTTTACATAGAAAACAGGTTAATTTCTAAATTTCATCATTCAGGTCAGAAAAGCAAAGTTCGAAAGGAATAAAGGTCATTTTCTGTACTTTCACAACATGAGTAATAAAGAAATAACACACACTATCCAGGAACATAATTTGTGTTACACAGTGTTATTTGCTGAACTGTCATTCATCACATGATTCCAACAATGAATCTCATATTCACTCGGCAGAGTAAGTCATGGGTTTATGTAAACATGGATTATTACACAGTAGGTGTCTGTGACTTGTTGGCAATAAATTCAAATAATAAACGTACAGCAAACAATCTACTTCTTTTGAAATGGTATATATTCAAAACGCTATAGGAAACCACAAACTTACTCAATAATCAAAATGACAAGACTAACAATTTTTCTCTACTCTCAACAGAACAGTATCAGTGAATAATTCTCCTAAGTTACTCTGTTAGGTACCATAATTCTATTCTGAACTTAAAATAATTGTCTTCCTTTTCAAAGTCCACACAGACGGTTTTAATTACTTTTGAACACCGTTTGACAGGATAAATCATTCTCCTTATTTCTATTAAGTTGTGAAACACTATTTAAATATCGACCGTTAAGGCTGGTCACTCTTAAGTCGGCTGAGTTCTCTAAACTATGCAAGTGGCTCCTATTAAATAACACTCATTTAAACTGATTAGAAATATACCGAAGGTTTCACTTATGTGACGTCAACAACATTAGTAAAGTCTAGACAACATTGTATTTGCAAACACATTATTACTGAATTTCGTAATTAAACTTATCGTAAGTGGTTTCTGTATTTTGAATTCGCGAAATGCTACACGACGTCTATTTGCTCTAGTTGTCCCCAGTTTAGAGGGAAGGCACAACAACGACAGCAAATTCTTGGGCCATTGTTTTACACTCCTGAAACTGATGACATGTCAAGTGGAATGGTGATTAGAATATGTGTTTCTCAGGTTGAAAGTCGATCGTCCTGACCACCTAGCTGATCGTATTTATGGCTTTTAAAATTATTAACTTTTAATTAACTTTGTTGTTACAAGAACTGAATAGTTATTAAATATTAATTTATAAAATAAATTATATAATAAAACCTACACCTAACTGTCTTGTATATCCAACAGATATCATAGTTTTTTTACTCGTCGTGGATTTAACAATTTTCTACAAGTATACTATGGAACTTGAGTCACGTCTAACTAACAATCTAATTAGATACAGAAATTTCCATCAGTACGAACACTTTCCTCGGACGACAATAATTACTGTTGCTAGGTGCTTCACACTGTTTTCTACACATTACGTAACTTTCTTGTGGTTTGAAATTTGCCACTGAATTTTGACCACCTTATTTTCTTCTGTGGTCTTGCAGCAAAGAACATTTCTCTTGGTGCATTTGGCCACTGATAAAAATCAGTTTAAGCTCATGTGTTTATCCAATTGAACAAGAAAATAACACGCAAAACAAACAAAAGATTTGTAAAGTGTGTTAATGTGTGTGAATAACTGATGCTGGTATTTTGAATTGTCCGTCATATATTGATGTCACTGTTCGTAATTACGTCAAATATAAGCTGTTCAGTGCAGCATTTTATTTGTTTGGAATATCGAAGTCCTAGTTAATTGTTTAATAAACCTTTAATCTTGAATAACTGATAAATAAAAAAAAAACAATATTTCTACGGAATTACAATTTTGTTGAAGTTCATAACGAGGTAAACACAGATATTTTAAACAAGTATATTATGTTTTTTCTCATCCTACAATGATATCAAAACAACTTATAATTAAAATATTGGTTTATTTTTGTTGAAATCATGAAACCAATATTAACATTTTTGTAAAATGTAACACCAGCGTAAAATTAAAGTTAAAATACCTCAAGTACCACACCAAAGTTCTATTGTCATAGTTATACACAATTTTTAGAATCTTGAGTTAAAAGTTTATTTTCACGAGATATTAAGTTTTAATAAGAGAAATGTTTGTAAACTGTTACTTTCCTTTTTATTGATCCATAAAATAAATAAAACTAGATTTGGAATTTAAATATTATTTTTCAATTATGATCAAGAAAAAATAATGAGAATATTAGAACTGTTGTTTACTGATTGATGTTGCTAAGTAAAACTTAGAATATAAATATTGATTCTATTAAATTTTTCATTTTTATTAAAACATAAATAACACAAGTACAACATAGTTTAATTTCATATTTACAATTATTCATATTTTCAATCCATATTAATTAGATTCACATGAAGAAATTCTCTTTAGGTGATTCAAAGACGGGGAGATTATGGAAACCCCACACATTACTTCTACAATTCATGGCAAGAATATAAAATGGGCTTTAGAGACATCAAGAAAGATTTCTGGCTGGGTATGATAATACAGTAGTAGGAATAGTTTTTAATATCAATTATATGTAACTACAATAGAAATATATAATGTAAACCGTATAGAGAATACTACATGTAATAAATATTAAAGCGTTAATTTTCACAATTTGTTTTAAAGAAATGGACATCATTCATAAATATTATGAAATTTAATCATCAGATTTTACTTTTACATCTTGTTATAACAGTTATTATTGTTCGTGTTAATTAATTGAAAAACGTATTTATTGCAGTAATTATTGCATAAACAAAATTAATCAATGTATCTGTTTTCTCAGGAAATTACTAGATTTTTGCTTTAACGAACCAAGGAACTTATTCAATCAGGTTTGATCTGAGAGACAAGGAAGATGAAAAGCGGTTCGCCCTCTATCGGGAGTTTAGGATAGATAATGAAGAATTGTACTATCGTCTACATATTAAAGGTTTCACGGGAGATGCAGGTAATGTGTAATAACAATATTGATCAATGATATTGTTTATATATATGATTAGTAGTACATTATTAGAGTGGGATATATTGTTTGTATTATTTAACAATGTACATCTATACATAACGCATTTTCGTGTGAATGTAGACATGTAAACTCTGAACAAAATTTTGCCTCAACGTCTATGTACAGATATATCACACATATAGAATATCACACGACAATGATTATCGTCATAAACCATAATTTTTTCTTAATATTTAATCCTGTTCTTTATTATTAAGTATCAACTTTACTTAAGAAGAATTCTAATTGTATTATAAATATTGTTATGATAATAATATTTAGTACTTAATAGTAGGTATAAAGAATGTTTGTAAATACTTTGGAAGTAAGAAACCTTTCCGTTGAATTCTTAAACCAAAAACTAACCATTCATTGTATTAGTTTCAATATATCATTTGCATATGTACTGATAATACGCTTAATCATTAATATCTTCATTAAACCAATTTAGAAATGTCTAAAACAGAAACTGTTTAGTCTACCACTTACTTGATGATTTCAGCGAGGCTGGCTTCTAGACGGCTCTGACTTTTGCTAGATAATATTTCCAATTTGCATGACTGATTTTAGGGTATCCATTTATCATATTATGATAAATATATACAGTTATTAATACAAAGTAAATATATCATGCAAATTCTTAACTATCCAATTAAATTCAAGAGATAACCGTACATAACGATAAATAGACAAGTGACGGTTTCTAGAGGGAAAGTATATATCTCATAAAATTATAAAATGAAAAGTAAAATCAAAAATCAAAAATTACAAGTGTATCAAAAATTATGAATTTTAAAATGAAATTGGGGTCTTGCAACAAAAGTAATGAACTAAGAAGTAAAACCACAATAACAAATTTAAAAAATTTAATCCCTCTTTTGACAGTTTTTACAAACTGTAGGTCAAAATAACGATTGCCGTTTATGAATTTGTGATTGTGGGTTTAATTCTTGTAAAAGTTATATTTATCATTAACAGGGCTACACTAAATGTTTGAAGATATCCATGAACGTATAGAAACTGAAAAAGAAATGGAACAAATTAAAATATTAAAGGAAAATAGGGTCATTGGCTATTTCTTGATTTATATATGGAATACCTTAAACAGAATAAATACTATTTGGATAGTTTTAAAACGATTTTCAATATATAGTTTAATTGACATTCTGATGCGTATAGCGAAATGAAAAACGTTTCAAAATATACCCAAATTGTATCTTTCTGTATATTGTTGTTCTTTTTATTACAGCTTTCATTTTATTTTGGATACGAATAACCAAAGACTTTTAGTTTGAGCTGAAGATATAATTAATTTCATATCTATAAATAAACTGAAACATGTTTTTGTTGCTCTAAAACCTCTTCAAAACAAATCTAACGAAACTAAGAGAAACTGTGTTTTTATTGTTGATTTATTTAAAAGAAAACGTTTAAACAAAAAACAATAATTTTATTTTAAACTAGGAAATTAATAAAAAAAATCGTCCTCTATTTTATTGAAATAATTGGTCTTAACATTGTAGAGGTTAACTGTATATTTAATGTTGTTGTTATTTTAAATTTAGCACAAAGTACACAATGGGCTATCTGTGTTCTGCCCACCATGGATATCAAAACCCGTTTATTAGCGTTGTAAATCCGCAGACATACCGCTGAGGCACTGGAGGATATATATTTAATACTATCAGTACTATACGTACTTTAGAAACTGACTAAGGTTCTCTTCAAGCAACATAAAATAGTTATTTATCTTGATAAAGGAACACTAAGGTACAATAAAACTATAAATGCTATAATGGTGTTGTATGGTCTCAACGTTTTGAATACAAGTATACATGAGATTATGAAATCGTGGTGTCTCACAAGGGTATTTATACAAATTTCCATGGATTAAGTTTGCGATAGTTTCATATTACTGCTCCTTGGTTGCTCCACTATCACTGTCTTTCGACCACTAATTGACAAATCATTGTTCTAATGTAGTTTCACCAGGTTTGCAACCCACCAATTTATTTTCTAGTAAGATGAAAGAAGCCTTCTTTCCATTGTTGTTTTACGTTCATGCACTGATGATTTTAGTGTTTCTTCTATATAGCAGTATCCAAACCATTGTTGTTTGATTTTCTTTCTTTGCAAAATTCAGAGCATAGGTTAAGAGATTATTAGTTCATTATCGTTGTCTAACCAGTTGTAACTGTTTATATAATGGAATACATAATTTTTGTTTTGATACCTTAATAATAAATCACAGTCAAAAAACAATTTTTTTATTTCTTCAACCAAGGAGACAGTCTGACAAACCACGACGAGTTAAACTTCTCTACCAAGGACGGTGACCACGACACGTATTCTGGTAGTTGTGCAACCCAAGTTTCGGCAATGAGTGGTGTTAATTACCTGGTTTCTTTCTATAACATTAAAATTAAGAAGAAAATTGGTAAGATAAATCTCCAGTAATTTTACACATCATAATACAAACAGATAAATAATTGCAAAGTAAATTTATTTACTAGTGAATTACTTTCAAGTTTGATTGAAAGTAAAATTGTTTGTCCTTATTTATATATCTTTATAATATTACCAACGTGTGTGGAGTTTTATCAAAAAGAGTCAGTCTTTGTCAAAACAAATTCGTGTGAATACGAGGTCTGTTCAAAAAATACGCGGACTGAAGTCATAAAATAAAATGTACTTTATTTAGAAGTTACAGGTCTAGGACCCCTTCAAAGTACTCTCCTCCCCAACGCACACATTTATCATAACGGTGTTTCCACTTGTTGAAACAGTCCTGGTACTCTTCTTTTGTAATGTCCTCCAGCTCCTTCGTCGTATTTGCCTTAATCTCGGGAATCGTCTCAAATCTTCTTCCATTCAAGGGTCTTTTGAGTTTTGGGAACAAGAAAAAATCGCAAGGAGCAAGGTCAGGTGAGTAGGGGGGTAGGGAAGAACAGTGATCGAGTGTTTGGCCAAAAACTCACGAGTTCTGAGGGCTGAATTTCGCAGCAACGCGGTGCATCTTCAATTTTTCGGTCAAAATCTCGTAACAAGACCCAACTGATATCCCACACTCTTCAGCAAGCTCCCCTGACAGTCAGACGTCGATTTGCCCGCACCAGGGTGTTGAGTTTGTCGACGTGTGGGTCGTCAGTTGACGTGGAAGGACGTGCAGGACGCTCATCATATTCAATGGACTGTCGACCATCCTTAAAACGTTCATGCCACTTGAAACATGCCGTACGCTTCATAGCAACATCACCATAAGCCGTGTTAAACATAGCAAAAGTTTCAGTTGCAGATTTTCCAAGTTTAACACAAAATTTCACAGCAAGTCGTTCATTCTGAAATCCGCCAAACGAAAAAATCGCACTTCACTTAAAACCGCGTAGCTAATACACAAATAAAGATATCTGCAATCGGGAAATGGCGTCGTAATCAGCTGATCTGTGCAAACCTAGCGACACCAAGCGGATTCCCCTGGAACCAACTGGAGCCGCGCAATTCAAACAGTCCGAGTATTTTTTAAACAGCCCTCGTAGATTGAGCATATAAGCAAGTAGTTGAAAGAAAACTTAAGGTGACATCTGTAACGAATTTACTACTTTATTCAATATCAATATTTGTATAAGTTAAATTTGTTTTTAGAATTGCTCGTAACTTATACTTTTAAATTTGTATTCCGAAATGCCCTCATATTATTGGTTTGCTACAGTTGGTATACTATAAACCTCTGAAGGAATAACTGTGAAACACTTAATAATCGGGGAACTACAGATATTTTATGAAGAATGTTGATAGATTTTGAACATTATAATTCGTTTAACTTCAGCAAACTACCATAAAACTACAAGTTTCGTCACACTTAAAAACTCACGCGCGATCAGTGAGTGGCTGGGTTGCTACGCGTTTGGTGAACTGTATCGATATCAACTCAAAATTATTTCGCTCATTGTAAACCCTCGATAAAATATTCAGTTATACACAGCAAATTTGTAAAACTTTTGTATATAATTTTCTCATTTGTGATAACCGTTATTCTCAATTGTATTATTATTTATAATTTAAATGTATATTTGATAAAGAAAAGACTGTGTCAAGCAATATTTTTAGCAAACATAATAAATTTTATAGATATCAGCATTTATTTAACTTATAAATTCAATTTAAACTTTCACTCAGTTAAAAGCTATTTTAAATTGTCAAACGTAACATAATGAATCGCAGGCTTGTCAGAGACAAATCGTAATTTATAATAAAAATAAATGGGAGATTCGTTAAGCAGTACTGAATGAGAGATGAAATTCAACCTAAATTGATCAGTTCCTACAAAATTTGATCATGTCTGAATATCAAGGTTTACTTGAATCACTTTCTCTCTCGAACAACTAGAAAATATAATAAAAGTGAAACTGCCAAAATTTTAGAATTAGAAGTTAAGAAATCAATGAGATAAAATAAACTAATAAAGCGTGTTACTGAAATATAAAATTATGATAATTTGTTGTTTGAGGAAACATTAGTGGAATACCCTAGTGTCTCCACCAGCCAATCAGAGTTTAGTGATAAAGATATGTTGGAAATCCAGCTAAAACTTATACAAATTGAGCCTGAAGGAGCCTGTATCGAAGCCGAGAAAGAAATTAGGCTGAAGGAAATGCAAATTAAATTTAATTCCGATCAACTAAGAGGAAAAGAAAACTTTTAACTTTATCGACATGTTAAAGTACCACTATTTAATTAAGTATATATGACTAAAACGCTTAAATCAATTTATTGTAATAAAATATGTACATATCCCAAACTAAACCATCATATAATGTAAAATGTTTTCATATATTTTCCTCACACACGTTAATAAAAAAATATGTATATCCATTACTGATGTCTGTGCTCAGTAAAAACTCCAGAGAAACATAAGATATCTGACATTAAAAGTCGGCAGTCTAGTCTTTATGGTTCGCCACACACATCTCTATGTTAATTTTGACTAAACCAAGTTTTATTCACCTCTCAGTAACATGTATTCAACTAGTACATAGTAACCTGGAGCTCAAGAGTGCTGGAATTTTTATTAAAGACGAGTGGCTGGAGAGGACCATATTCTAATACTTAGTTTTAAGTTAGTTTCAGCTAAACAAAACTTTTGGTTATCAGGTATTTGCATGTAATGTAAACATAATTCTCTAAGTGATGTTGGTTAATATTAAATATAAACATTGAACTAAACAACACTAGTACTGTGTCAATACTTCCTATACTGTTCATTACAGTGTTTATTAAAAGTAAGTGTAAATACTAATTAAAATATTGAACGTTATATAGTTTGACAAAGAGCTTAAAGTTAGGCCTACGTAAAAAGTGTAAACAAATTAACTAGAATTCTTTGTTTAGTAATTTATCAAATTTGACTTTTATCATACATGAGTACTTTAATTATGTTTATTTATCACACTTGTCATCACCCATGAGTGTTTTAATGATGTTTCTTTTAAATTCGTTTTATGCATTGTTAGAAATACTTACGCAACTAAGATAAAAAATCACAAATACAGTATTTGAAAGATAAGACTAGTTACAAATTATTTAAGCTAAAATCTCTATTGTTAGCATGATAACTAATGTTAGTATTCTACTATTAAGACTTTTCTATAGAGTTAATCCACATTATTTATATTTTGAGTGCTATGATAAACAGTACGTTTTAAACTTATAAGTTTCATAACTTAGAAAGTACAACAACAAGTAAGTTTAAGGAGGATAAATAATCAAAACTAAAAAGTCGTAAATTTTAAAAATGTTTCAGCTGATGACTTTAGTACAGTTCCATCAAGTAAATCGAATTACCTTCCTAGTTATTCTTATCAAACGTTAGGACGCTGTTTCTACAGATTGTTTTATTGACATTTACCGACAAAACAGACGCTAATAAAAATACGTGCTTGAAAGTTCTAATATAAACTTGCTCTTAATCTAAGGTAAAATTCAACATTTATTAGAGAAGTAGAAATTTCTAGAATAAACCCTTTCTGAAATAGGTTGAAATGTAAGATTAATATCTAATCTTCATGAATTGTTCTGAAATAAACTAGAACTTTTAACGTTATAAATATGTGAATTAGAAGTAGATGCACACAATAGCACACAATTATCTTAACTGTTTTAAGTTTACCAAACCTGTAATTGTTTTTCTTCTAGTCCATCAGAAACAACAACATAATAATTATAAAAACAGATAAAGACCATGCTCTAGTTGTAATGAACATATTAGAACAATGTAAAATATCTTGTCAGATATGTGTCTCCTTTCTTCTCGTGACTGTGTTGATGTTTCACTTAATGGACATTTTACCACTGGATCAAACTTTTCTGTCTGAAGACATGGAAGACTAGTGGAAGTTTTTATGTTTACTGTGGCATGAATACTGATGCAGGAAGCTGGACGGTAAGTAACATTTATTATAGATAGTAGAAAACTGTGATTTGTAAATACATGTATAATAAGTGTAATTATTGCAATATATTTATAGATTCTTCATTTTCTGTTTCCAAAGTTATCTAAAGAAGAGGAAATCATGAAAACTGTAAAAATTATGAAGTGTTTTATTATTTCATTTATATATGTATTATTGTCTTAAGACTGTTTTATATCTTATATATATCACTGTCCTGAGCTGTTTTGCACCTTATTTATTACTGTCCTAATACGGTACAACATTTCTTCTATTCTCAGTATCTGCAGTTAGTATCGAAAGCATGCTATGAGCTGCTTTACTTCAATTATTTTACTTATCTCTCATAAATAGTGTCTTTCCTGTACATCATTAGACGTCATAAACCTGATTTACATTTGTTGTAGATGATACACAGTGAACGATGGTGAACGTTTTTCCTAATAACACATTTTGGTTATTTTAGAATGCCTTTGGTTATCGTGAGTTATGGTTGATCTGGAAGACTCACTTTACCTATGTTATGATTAAAGTGTAAGGTATGTTTAAGCTCTGGTTAAAAATATAGTATTACATATATTGTCGTACACGCTTATTTTCAGACTCTGTCCATGCCTGTTGTGGTTTACATGTGTCTGATATGTGTATTTTTGTTTATGTACCTTTAACAAATCGTTATTATATAATATAAAGTAAACCTTTGACATATTTCACACTTTAATTTATCAAAATTAATTTCTTTACGTTATCTGTTACTGATATGGGTTTAGTGGACACAATGGGTACAGTTTTTCTACAAGGGGCAAATATAACGATATTTATGAAACAAACTATGCCTAAACCTTTAAAGGAGCCTGATGGTGCATTAACTGTCATAGTTCCAACCTTAATGGACTCTACATGAACGGTGAACACGAGAATTATGTTAATGTTGTGGAATAGAGTAGGACGGAAAGAGCAGTGATACTCACTTCCAGATGTAGAAATGAAGATACGACCCTTGTGCTAAAAGTTAGAAACAATAAATGAATTGTAAGTTTTATTCTAAATTTCGCTTATAACAAATATGTCTTTGATGACTGGAGATTACTTTAATTATTTTCGTTCTGGTAGTTACAAAATTAATAACACTGTTTCAACAATCATAGGCAAATAAACTATACAGAATTATTTCATCTTAATAAATCAACTAGCGTGTATGATAAAAGTAGTAACTCAATTTATAAAATGTTAGTTTATGTTTAAAAGTCAATTTAATACCAAAAGTAATTCGACACAAAATTAATAACGAACAATGTTACCGATAGGTGTCTAAACTGATCACGTGACGATATACTCTTACTGTTAGATTTATCAGAAGATAACAAAATGAAAGTCCAAAAAAATATTTAAAATGCAATAATTTATTTTCACATCACGATAAGGTTACTAACAGCTTTGTAGATTACATTCGTAGCTAAGTTGATAATATAACATCCAGATATGTATACTAATGACGTCACTCAAATTACGCCTGTCACTATAGGTGCTTATAGTAACCACATGACTCACAACTACTATCTTTAGTAGATGGGCATAGTAACAAAATGTTACGTGATGTGTCGAAATATACAAAGAAACCTTGTATTATTATCAATAAAATTCAGTACTGGATACAGGATCATTGTATACAATATATATATAAGATATCAAATGTTTCTACTAGATTCATATAAAATAACCATTGTTTCTGTGTGTTTTTTATAGCAAAGCCACATCGGGCTATCAGATAAGCCCACCGAGGGGAATCGAGCCTCTGATTATAGCGTTGTAAATCCGTAAACGTACCGCTGTACTAGCGGGGGGGGGGGGCTCTGTTGTTTCTGCAAGATTTATATGAGATAATTATTGTACCTACAAGATCTATATCATATAACCGATTTTTTACACCATATATAACTGTTGTTTTCTAGCTGTTGGTAAGACTGTAATGAAACACAGTTTTTACTGTTCAGAAAGAAAAAATTGTGTTTTACATAGATGTAATTTTTAATTATGTTGTTAAATTTAACACATTGCCCTGCATAATTTTCAATGCTTTTAATTTTTCTCTTGTTATAGATCCATCGAGAAACTCTAGAAACATTAGGAAAAAATATCATAAAGATTAGATAGATCAGAGTGGATTGATTTCAAATAAAACCTAAGGTGAAGTACTTCTAAAATGAACATTTTGATGATTGATTATAATTAATGGTTAACCAGGCCCTGAATGTACCACACATATTTGTAAGACACATTAGAAACAAATAAATGAAAATAGCACAACACAAATATGTAGAGGAACAGATAACATTAAAGTGTGTCATATGAACTAAGCTACATTAGGCAGAAGTGACGATCGTTACCAGTTAACGACCGTTCACATCCTTTGATATGGTACGTGTAGATCTGATGGTCCTTAAAGGACCTGTGATTATGATTAAATGATTAAATAAAAATCGTCCTCTTCGCAGGTAAATATACGTTATCATTCACATCTTCAGAACCAATATTCATAAACTGAACCGTTGTTGTACAAAACCAAATAAATATATATTGTAATAGACATTGGTTAACGTAAACGGACAATGACGATGGTCTTAAACTACAAAATACAAGACGTTCTATAGATATATTTAGTTTTAATGGAAGATGATAATAGTACTATAAGTATCATACTAACTGATATGATGAGATTATGGTTATATAGTAAAGTTGTTGTACTTTTTGTTGATATATGTATTTAATTAAAGAAATTATATTTGTGACGAAGGTATTAAAACTAGGAACTTATTTCCTAATGTGTATAACAACTACAGATGACTTGCTTTATATATTTGAAACAAACCTTAGTTATGAAAGTAGATTATCAACTCAGTGTTTGTGTTTTTCTTATAACAAAGCCACATCAGGCTATCTGCTCAGCCCACCGAGGGAATCGAACGCCTGATTTTAGCGTTGTAAATCCGGAGACATACCGCTGTACTAACGGGGGACGATTATCAACTCAATAGACGTATCATCATGAACTACTGTTAATACTGGAAGTTGATTCATAAATATTAAAGTCACAAATTTAAACTCTGAAGTTAATGTTTGCACTTTCTAATTGTTGTCATTTGTTGAATTTGTATGAAAATTTGTTAATTTTAGATATAAAACAAAACATTATTTATTATTATTGAGTTGAAAATGTCAACAAATAACCATAAATATGTTATTGTTTTAAAATAAAACATGTAAATATTTTTAAACTGTAAACACAAACATACGACAAACACTTCCGCTATAACTATTTGAAATAATCTCCAAGTAAAATATGAAATATATTATAGTGTTTAATTTATCGTGTTTGTTAAAATGCTTCAGTTTTAAAAACATTTATAAGAAAATATCAATATTTGAACATTTGTTTTAAAATGTATAAATATGAAAAAGAAAATGACTAAATATTTCAAAATTAAAATACGCGCAACATTTGAACACATAAAGAGTGCTATAGAAAGGAAACTATTAACAATATCAGAACTCAAGTGGATAATATGTTTTAACACGCGTAAATAATTGTAACCTTAAACCTTGAAAGAACAACAGAGGGATACATTTGAGACAATGAAAACTTAATAAACATTATTTGAATAGATGTATTTAGTAAAGTATTCAAAATATTTCAAATAATATTTCCTGCTGGTTTATAGTTTGATATTTAGAACAGTTGCGTAACAAGAAACAGTTCTCTGAAGAAGGTCGAACTGCAGGTTTGTCAAACTTGTTTATCTGTCACTTATTTTCCTTATTGGTTTCAAGTGCAGGATGTTTCAATAATAGCATCACCAGTTGTTGATTTTGGATACTTTGGATACTGGACTTTCTCTTGTCATGATTTAGAAATAGAATCACGTGATTACCTTGATACGATTAAACTTCGTACAACGTTGGTCATATATCATGTTACTGTTTCATATATTAGAACAACACGGACTCGTTCATATCATTTTAAAAGAATTTTTAACCGTGTATAGATCAACCTAAAAGATATTTTGAAAGGTATTTTTGATAATTCTTAAATGTTATTAATAATATTCAATGATTTTAGTCTTACTGTTCTTTTGAAAATCTTTTGTATGAATAGCGTCACAATTCAGTAAATGTCACCTTTGTTAATTAAACAAATAAACTGCTTCTGTAAAAGAAGTGTTATTTAAGGAAGTTTCAGAGTTTGATTGTGAGTTTGTTTAAATCCTGTCCTAGTGAATACAACTTCCTTACATCATATAATTATTGACCACTGATAAATAAGAAAAAACAATAAGTTCCTGGGTTTTGTTAATATTTGCCCTGTCATTGCTTTAGTCTGCATGAAACGCAAAAGTTATTTAACTTCTGCATGTTTAAATAACTCATCTTTGTTTCTGAACATGAATTAATTAAACTAACCTTAACTGACTTCTTAATGATAAACAGTCTTAACAATTTTTCATATATAAAACCAGAATGTTTTAAAGAAATTAAAACTCAAAACTAAAGATCTGCGTCTCTCTCGGTAAAATGTTTATATATATATTGTAATTATTTCATTTTATGAAGCACAGAATTTTTTTAATATCTGTTTTTCATTTTCGTAAACTGTTCTGTATTGCGTCTGTCAGAAATAAACTTTTATATAATGCTCTTTATTTTACAGTAAGAAGAACATTAAGTCTTTAGAAATGATTACATTTGTCTTTATTTGGTTTGTTTTATGGGTTAGTCCAAGTGTTGGACCAGAGACGGTCCAGAAACAGTTTGAAGATACTTCAATAACCAGAATAATTGCGTTCATCGGCGCCCTGGTTTCTCTGGCCAAAGAAAATCTAAAAACAGATGTAAAAGTTATCACAATGTTTATTTAAAAGTTTAAATATTTCGTATTTATTGATTTAGAATTAAGTTCATTGTAGAAAATTCTTTCACAAAAATCATCTGGTCCAAATCATTGCTATTATCATTGTTGTTGTTTAATAATGGTATAGTTAAATATAAAGATGTTATATTGTTAAAAATGTGTATTGTTTTTCACTTTAGCTATTGAATAATAGTATTATTTATTATAAGGAATAATACAGTTCGTTAGTTAATATGTTTGTCTATTTGTAATTCAGCACAAAAATACACAAGTGTTTCTGTATTATACCCACCACGACAATCGAAACCAGGTTTATAGTGTTCTATGTCACCATACATACTGTGGTTGGAGAATTGGGTTAACAAAAGACAATCATTTTTATCACCTTATGAGACAAGCATTATTTCTTTTTGAAATAACTTAATCTATAAAATTTTACTCTGAAATAAACAATACTTAAATTGGTGTCCATTGTCTTTATAATATTTTCTACTTCCAGACGTACATTGTATTTGTAGTATATTCTATTATCAGCCGTACAATACAAACTATACCAACCGTTTTGTATATATTGTACCAACTGTACATTATTACAAGATAAATTTCTTATTAAATTATGTATAATGATGTACATATCAATTTTAGGAATAATTTTATAGAATAAACAAAGAACTGAGATACACATTACATCACACTTGTCTACACTTTGAAGTTTCAACTTATACTAAATATACATATATATCAGTATCTATAAATAAAAAAATCAACTAATAAGTTATACCTCCATGTATTTATATATATTTAACATCACTTAAATAACTTAAAATTTTTTATATATTTTTTCACCATATTAAAAAATAGTTTATTTAATGATTTTAATACTTGTTTGTTTGATTTTATCATTATGAACTTTTTTTTTATATTACGGAAAAACTTTTATCTTGTGCACTGTCAGTTTTATACTTATTTTAGAGTGATCCTACATGTTGTCCATGGTTTATTTTGAAGAAAATTTTATGTACAAACAAAACCTTTCATAATTTATTTGTGGGGAAACGATCGGATCTAACAAATCAAGAAAATTATTGAAACAAATTTGATTTATAGGATGAAGAAGGAAACGAGAGGTTTGCCATCTGTTGGAAGTTTTGGATAGAAAACGAAGACAACTTGTACAGATTACATGTCAGCAATTACTTTGGTGACGCAGGTGATCAAAGTTTACTCTTTAATCTAATTTATTATTACATTAGTATTATCTTTAAAATAATCATTTTAAAATAATTAGTTTAAACATTTCTATCATCCAAGCAATTTGAATTGTTTAATATTAAAGACATTTTTGACAAATGTTATTTGTAACTTTCCATCAAATCTTCCTTGATCTTTAGTGATAAAGAACGTTAATTTGATAAAACTACAAAGTAAAGCTAGAGGTCGCTTTCTCATCGGATAAAATTAGCTTTTTGTGGTTCATGAAAAGGTTTTATGAAATAATTTAGTCAATCTGCATGGACATTGATTAAAAGGAGACAGTTATTTATATTTCAGAATAAAGTTACGGGGTAACGTAAGATAATAATTTACTAATAGCATTCTGATAAGATTAGAGACAAATAATTCGTCTTATTAATTGAATTTTAAAATTATTTAATCAACATGTGTGGACTTTTGACAACAAATTAATTATTTAGATATTTAGATACGACTGTAACATACTCTCGTGTAACTATTTTCTATAATCAAAGCCTTATAAATTGTTTCGAATGTTTCTCAAAGAACTAGTTTCAAGGGACCGAGTGGATGAGCACATGGTGGTCAACAAACAATGGTTATCTGATTGAGTTTTGGGAAATGGCCAAACATAATCAACAATCACACGGCTAAAGGTTCTTTGAAAGCTAAAATATGTTTAAAAGAGACTGAAATTTTTTTTCTTTTTAGTTGTTCTGACGAACTGACAAGTATGACAACTTTTACAAACTGAGAAACATTTTCTCTAAGTTTTGACCAAAATAAATGTTTCTTAATATTCTCAGGTCTTGTTGTTTTAGTAAATGCATTGGGAACTATCAGTATTTCAGAATGCTATGCTTTGGGAACAACGATTTGATAAACTCTAGGGTAGTCTTCTGAAACTGGCACATCGTTTAAACAAAATAAGATTTGATCCAGTGATCTCCATTTCCTCATAAGCACACCGTTTAAACAAAATAACGATTTGGAACACATCCAGTGATCTCCATTTCCTCATAAGCACACCGTTTAAACAAAATAACGATTTGGAACACATCCAGTGATCTCCATTTCCTCATAAGCACACCGTTTAAACAAAATAACGATTTGGAACTTTCAACAGCTCATCATTTGGCAATGCATAATTAAATAGTGAAGAAACTCTGCGAGCCCTTTTCTTGCTTAACAATCAGTTTACTTGTGGCAGATGGAACTTCACCAGGCGAATCAGATCCCTCATGCCAATTATTGTGACTCACAAATAAATCACCAGTAGGACAATCATACAAAGATCCCAATGGGATCCAGGAAAATGTCTAAGCCAAATCTATAATGTTGTCCTCTGAATACATGTCTGTCATTTACCCCAGACAAATCGTTTTCCAACAATAACAATACACACATAATTGGCAGTATTGGTTTTATTCCAACCAAAATAGGCCCCACAACTAGATTTGATGTTAAGTATAAGATATGAAGAGAAACATTAATAAAACCGCCCTCAATAAAAACAGACTCACCAGTGATAGAACTAGAATCTAAAGGCGATATACCTTCTAACAACAATGATTGAATAACCCCAGCATCACGTGGTATATGAATTGTTAAAGGATTGGCAGCGTCATTTGTCGAACGTAGAGAGTCAACATACACAAAAGGTCAAGATACTGATAAAGATATCAGTGGCCGGATCAACAACATCAGTAATCTGGTGAAACTATGTTCATGTGTGAAACAAACTCACTGAGTGTTGTCTTCTTTTAGTTTCCTTTATTTTTCAAACAACAACAACCGAACATAATAAAAAGACAGACAAGCCTTAGTGGTTTTGAAGTTTTATCTCGACTCTCGGTAGATTTTGAACTAGGAAAATCTTAAAATGATGTATGTTTTGTAAACGATTCTATTTTTTTTAGCAATTCTTAAATTTATAAGGCCGATCAAAATTTTGTAATATGAAGAAAATTACAAATGCTAGTAGTGGAGAGGAAAAATAAAGTTAACATACTTGTGACCAGGATCTAAGTGGTCATAAACTTGTAACGATTGTCACTTCAGACTTGTATGGAGCTTACATGTCACGCTTTGATTCTGTTCCTGTAGATATCTGCGGTATATTGTTTTAATCTATTTGTTTCTAATGTGTCTTACAAATATGTGTAATATAATCGTGGCAGGGTTAACCAATGGACAAAGTAAATTGCAGTGTATGGCCTCCAATAACTTAGTGTGCCCCGTTCAAACTGTAGGTTAGGCCTAGATTTACATAATTATAGGCTTATGTTAATAAAAGTCGCACAGACATAGTTTAAAGACTTAAAATACATGAAATGAATTATAAAACATAGTATTTCTTCAGCTTCTCGACAATAACAAAAAGGAGAAAAGCAAAAATATTTCCTGAATTTGCATTAAAATCATTGAAAGATAATTATAAAGAATACTTTGATATTCATCGCTTGAAAAGTGAACTTTCTGTTTTATACACCGACACTAATTTGAAAGTAAAACTAGTGAATGAATTAGTTTAATGTCAGCTGCAGCCTTGGAACTTGTGTGAGGTAACCTTTACTCTTCCAGAAACCAGTGCCTCAGTTAAGTTTTCATTATGTCATTTAAAAAGAATACACAGCTACACCAGAAATTCACAACGACAAAAACGACTTGCAAGTTCAGTATTAATCTTAAGAAAATAAATACTTATACCTTCAATGAAGGTGTATTACATTTATTCAATCTTAAGGAAGAGAGGGCGGAATTAGCATATAAATAAAGTAATTAGCTGAATATGTCTTTTTTTTATATTAATTAGAAGCACTTAATATTAAATATAATTAATGACTGCAAGAAATTAATTTTATCATTAGTGGACGTCCTGTATATATTATTTTTTAATTTTATGATCACCTTTTATGCTTTTGCTTCCCCATCCAGACAAATTACCACACGTCCCTGGTACTTGTACTTGAATTATGAGGAATATATAGTCAGTTCAACTTAACAGTGAAACATAAATCAGTAGCATAAGAAACTAATTAACTATAAGTTAATTTACAAGTGGAAGAGAGGATACAAACAGTTGTTAGTAATATACCATATAGCATTTGATACAAATAGTTGTTAGTAATATACCATATAGCATTTGATACAAACAGTAGTTAGTAATATACCACAGGAATATATGACACAAACAGTTGTTAGTAATATACCGCAGGAATAGATGACACAAACAAATGTTAGTAATGTATCACAGGAACAGACAACACGAACAGGTGTTAACAGAAAACCACGGGAACAGTGGACACAAACAGATGAAACAAACAAATGAAAGAAACGAGGAAAGCTACATTAGCCAAAAGTGACGATCGTTACAACTTTACGACCATTCACATATGTTCACAAGTATGTTAATTTTACTTTATCCCTACACTAGTAACCTTTGTCAATTTACTTACGTTACAATAATTTGGTCAACCTTATAAATTTAGAAATTATTAAAACATTAGAATATTTCATAAAACGGAGACCATTTTATGATTCTGGAATAATTATTTAAACAATTAACAAGTATAAAACTGACAACAAATTGAATTTATATCTAAACTCAAGTAAATAAAACATTTAAACATTGAAAGGACCTTACAGTAAGGGCACAATTAACAACATTAGAATTCAACTTGATGGGTTGTTTCAACACACATGAAAAACTGTAACATTAGGAAAATATATGAAACATAGTTCAAAGATAGGAGGTTAAAGAGTCTTATGAAGGAAATTAATTCTAAAATATTCTCACAATATTTATTAAATACATTGTTGATTTTAATTTTATGTTGTAAAATTTCACTTAACATGAAATATGATCAGTGAACAAGGTTTTACAACACGAAATATAAGTTCTTTACAAAAGGTTACACAACTGGTTCTTCAGATTGTATATTTGTTTGTCTCTGAACTACTTTCCTTACTGTTTAAAGTTCAGGTCTTTAAGATTTATTTACATATCTGGATAACATCGTTAATAGAGTGTGATCACGTGACTCTGACTTTCCTTATGATAAAGAACTATAAACACATGATTAGCTTGTGAAGATGGAAAAAGTAAATGACTAACGTTCATGCAACATGAGTTCTAATACATGATACTGATTCAGATCGCAGATTGAAACGAAATAGTCTTGTTGCTAACAGTGTAGAGACGAAAAGAAAACTCGCTTTGAAAGGTAATATATTTTTATTTTTGATTAATAATATTTATTAGTGTATATCGTTTAGGTATTTTATTTTTCTTAAATTTACCTTTTTATGTCAACTAAACTATAAATAATTAAATGTTAACTTTCTTGTATTAGTTTCACATTGTAACTAAATGAACGTATGTTGATATTTGATCAAGCTGAGAGAAAAACTGGGACATTTAGTGTTAGAAGTCCTGTGCTTTAAGAAAATGTCAGAGTTTGTATTACATGTTTAAGTGATGTTCCATAGAAACAATGAATGAAACACTTCACCATTATATAACTTTATTGATTATGGTAAATAAAAACCGGTACTTTACGTATCTGTAAAACAAGAAGTTCCTGGTTGGTGTTAATGTTAATCCTGTTATTGTTTCAGAATAAATACAAAAGTAAGGTTGTTTCAGTTCTCCATACTTTAACAAATGTTGTTTATTTTTATACATTAACTTACCGAAACTGTTCTTAACTAGACTCTTAATAATAAACATTCTTATGTTGTTTATATCGTTGTTAAACTTTCCTGCACAAAAAAATAATTTCAGAAAGAAATATTAAAAATATAAATAAAGGTTAATTGTATCTACTTTATATCCGAGTTTTTATGCTATCATCATAAGAGTTATGTTGTTTTTCTTTATCAGTCGTTTCGTTCACAAATTCTCTTTTTATATTTCATAATATAGTTTTTATTACGCCTGCCATAATCTTACTATTACAGTGTTATTTATATTACAGTAAGCAGAAAATTAAATCTTTAAAAATGATGGAATTTCTCCTTGTTCGGATTATTTTCTGGGTTCGTCCAAGTTTTGGGTCAGATACCGTCCAGAAACAGTGTAAAGAGACGTCCATAACCGGAATAGTTGCATCCCTCGACGTCTTGGTTTCTCTGGCCTAAGAAAACCTGAAACACAAAGGTAGTATTTTTACAAAAGTTTATGAAAAGCCCTTTTATTAATGATTTTAGAACTATAAAACAAAACTTACATCATCTTGCTTAGAACGATTTTCTTACATAAATTATTTGGTTCAAATCATTAATGTTGTTATTTTTGTTGTAGAATTAAATATGAAAGAGGTCATATTGTTAAAATGTGTTTTGTTTTTTACTTTTACTATTGAACAATAGTATTGTGTGTTATAACAAATCATACAGTCTATTCATAAAGTACTTTAGGTAACTTCTTTGTTTGTAGTTAAGCCGAAAGCTACACGAGTGGCACATTGTTTTGTACCCATCACGAGAAAAAAAACACTCAATTTTTAACATTGTAAGTCCTCAGACATATCCTAAATTTGTGTGTCTGTATGAGCTTTAGTTAAGACTAAACGTTTGTTTTGTTATTTTTCTTATCTAATTAGTTCCATTGTAAATAAGTACACAGTTACGCAATGAGTATTTATGTGCTCGGCTCACCAGTGGTATCGAAACCAAATTTTTCTCTGTGTTCCCGAGAGGCGGTCTTACCAGACAAGTGAAATTCGTATTTGCAGTTTATGAAATTATTACTTGGAGTAATTTTTACTTATTGGTCAAAATGAAATAAACTGGTGTAAACTATTTACACGATAAAGTATAGACAGGTAGATACAATATATTTTAATTTCATTCTGTGTGTTTAAATATATACAGAAAGGAACAGAGATGACTAAACATTGATTTATTTTAGAAGAAAATAATATACTACTTTACTCTGAAATAGACAATAATTAAATTGGTTTCCGTTTTCTTTCAAATATTTTTATAGTGTCAACCGTACAATACCAACTATACCAACTGTTTTGTACACGTTGCACATTCTACCACCTGTACATTAATGCACAATTCTATTGCAACAAATGTCGTGCTAAACTATGTCTCTTAATGTACAAATCAACTTTAGTAATATTTTTTAAATAAAGAAATAAAAGAACTACACACAATATCACCCTTGTTTTTTCCTTTAAAGTTTCAATAATACCAAATCCGTATGCATCAGTATTTCTACATAAAACAACAAACAAGTTCTTTATCCATATATTTCCACATGTTGAACCTCAGTCAAATAACGCAAAGCTTATATCTTTCTATTATAGATAAACATCTAAGTCAAACGACCCACACATGTCCCCCCTTCTTCTCCTGGACCAATAGACCAATGGACACAGTACCAGTGGATCATACCGTATCTGGTCCAAGTCATGGATGACTACTGGAAGTTTCTATGTTTACTGTGACATGGATACTGATGGAGGAGGCTGGACGATAAGTAACGTTTATTATATATACTATCCAACTGTTATATGTTAAAGCTTGTGTAATAAGTTAAATTATTACGATAAAGTTACAAGTTATTCATTTTCTGTTTCTAATCAAATACAAAGACGAGGAAACCATGGAAACCCAAAGGACTACTTTTTCGAACCTTGGGCAAATTACAAAGAAAAATATGGAGACATTCTGAAGGAGTTCTGGCTAAGTAGGTTCTGTTGTTAGTTTCTAACAGATTGTTTCAAATGTACAAAGGGTCTTTATAGAGAGGATCTGTTTACAGATTTTAAACAAGTGGTGTTAAAGATACAGAAAAAAATTTAGCTAGGTTAGGTTCTGTTTACAGTTTTTAAAGAGATGGTGTTGAAGACACAGTAGGTCTGTATAGGAAGGTTCTGTTTACAGTTTCAAAAGACATGGTGTTAAAGATATAGAAGGTCTATATGGGTAGGTTCTATTTAAATTTTTAAACAGATATTGTTAAAGATACAGAAGGAATTCAGGGTATGGTATGTTCTGTTTACTGTTTTTTAAAGAGACAGTGCTAAAGATACAGTAGGTCTGTACAGGAAGGTTCTGTTTACACTTTTAAAAGATATGGTGTTAAAGATACAGAATGAATTCAGGGTAGGATATGTTCTCATTATACAAGTACTCTTACCAATTACAACAACTTATCTTCACATTGTTCGTTGGTTACTTGTAATAAAGTTTCTTTTATTATCAATTGAAACCACTCAAACTTTTATTTTATAAATGTTGATTCGTTGTCTTCAAATTTGAACACACTATATAAAGACAGTAACAATACCTTTCTGTTCCAATAATGTAGTTAGTTATTTTATTGTATCATTTTAACACTTGCTTCTTTGGTCTGTCCGCAGTGCACTCTTTTTATGCAGTTTGGAAACATTTTGTATTGAAAGCCGTTAGCTTAATTTTTATTTTAAAGTAATTCCACATGAGTAAAATGTTGTCCATAATTTGTTATGAAGTAAACTTTGTCTAGAAAAGAAATGTTTCATTATTTATTTATAGGAAATGATCGGATCTATGCTCTAACAAATCAAGGTAATTACTCAATCAGGTTTGATTTAAAGGATAAAGAAGGAAACAAAAGCTTTGCCAGCTATCGTGAGTTTTGGATAGAAAACGAAGACCACTTGTACAGATTACATGTCAGTAATTACTCTGGTGACGCAGGTAAACTTTAATTAATTTAAAGTTATATTTTCAAAACAAAGTAGTAGAAATATTCTAATGAAGAAGCTATTTAAAATATTTGATGATAAAAAAACCGTTTCCAACTGTTTAATTTATAAACTTAGATTTAACAACTTGACGTCTAACTATTCTTCTTGCTTGTGTGTCTTACGTATGGAATGAAAAAATCCGTTAATTTTAGGAAGAAATCTTTTTATGTGAAGAACGCATTAACGTTCTTCGTTATGAACCACATAATGTAACTAACATTAGAATTCCAGCTATTACAATTATATATATATGGATAATCAGGCTGTTTACGATAAAACTAAACCAATTAATTAACTATTTAACCTACACAATATCCAGTGTGGGTGTCACGTTACGCTTTATTTATTGAAATAGCAGGAGTCACAAAAGACAAAACGAATTTATCGAGACAGCATAGTTCGATTACTGTCTGTTTATTGCGACTTGAGTGACAGGATTTTATTAGGATTATCATTAACTTTATCATTTCAAAAATAACTGGTGGGAATATTTTTATAATGCAAACTATTTAAAATTTTTAATATCAAAGTCATTTTTATTCATGTGTCATTTTCAACTTTCCGTCAGATTTATCATATTACCATCAGATATTTTTGCTCATTTTATTTTGAGTGGTGATAGAAAAACAACGTTAATTTGATAAAAACAAAACTTCATAAATAAAAATTATACAGTGAGGCTAGAGGTGGCTTCTTGATCTAGTAAAACTGGCAGAGAAAGGTTATTTGTGGTGAATTGTCTGATGTTGAATATACCAAAAGAGATAAAGCTATTTAAATATGTTCGTTACTGGGTTTCCAATGATATAATTAGGTGTGAATTATAATGATTAATAATAATTAATTAATGATTAATACTATTTAGAAATCAACACTTTTATTAAAAGTTAAGTATAACTCTCATAAACTGTTCCATACCTTAGATATTGTTCTTCTAAACTGCCTGACACCTTAAGTGTTGTTATTCATATCTGTTTCATACATTATGTATCATTGTTCTAAGTTACCTTGTGCATTAAGTGATACTGTCACAAGCTTCTTTGTACAATATTTATTACTCTTCAAAGTCAATATAACTCTATCTCTGTAACAGCTTCTATTCTCTATTGGTTATATAACTGTGTTTTGTGTAAGTGTTATTATTTAGTCTATATTGTGACTTAATATTTACTGATTATGTTGGAGATGGATTGTTTTGATAATGTTAACTGTAACGTATTTCTTTACGTAACACTGGAGAAATTATAATTTGCAATTAAACTGTTGTTTAAGCTTTATTAATAATGCTGATGCCACGTTAGTGAAATCTTTGCTATATTTCTCTTTATCTTAACTAAGTATTTTTTACACTGTGGCGACTCTCGCGTAGTTTGTACAGAATTCTATGTCTAAGTTGGACAAGGTATATAAATGTGTGGGTGGGTGTGATAACATTAGAGGAAATATAATTTGTCTTGTATCTCAAAACGGTTGGTGTGACTATTTAAAAATTTATTAAAATAAAGTGAAGAATAACATTTCGACTTTATTAGATCATCTTCAGGTTAACAAAGAGAGTTTGATAAAAGTTTTAATACCCATAATAACCGTCTTGAAATACATTTTCACATTACGCGGGTTTCCCGTCATTACCAAATAATTCGTTCTGTTTATTGGATCCTAAAATTATTTAATCAGCCTGTGTAGACTTTTGACAAAAACATGAATCATTTACAGTTTTAGATACGACTACAATATACTCTCGTGTGAAAACATTTAAAAAATAAAGTTTTAACATGAAATAGTTTCTGAAAATATTCCTTTTTTCTCTTACAATCTGTTTAAATTCTAGATACCTTGAAACAACTTAATGAATTATTCTTATACTTATTGTAGCCCCAGTTTTGAAATTTGGTCTTTAACCTGAAATAATTCATTATTTTAGTAAATAATGTATTTTAGTCTTTAGTAAATCAGTACTGAAACAAACAACTGTTCCTCATCAGTAATCTTTTACAGAGACAGAAGAGCTTCATTTAAATGATAATAAATTATTAATAAATTTGTACTGAATTCTTTTAAATATGTTTCCATTTTGTAAGCCTTTACAAGTACAAATATTCCTGTTGATTTGGAATTTAGAGTTGATGCATATCTCTGTAATTATAGGAAGGTGGAGATAAAGATGATATCTGTAGATATATATGATGTATGAAAGGTGGACAAAGAGGGTGTATGCAGAGAGGACACATCGCGGGCTAAGATATTATCATGATACTTTTACATAAGACTGAATATATTATTTATATTTCCAGGTGACTCGATTAGTGGCCACAACCAGTTCAGGTTTACCACGAAGGACAAACACAACGATATTGATTATTCGAATTATGCCCAAGCCTTTAAAGAAGCTGGGTGGTACAAGCATTGTCACAGTTCCAAGCTTAATGGATTCTACCTGAACGGTGAACAGGAGAGTTATGCTGATGGTCTACAATGGAGTGAATGGAAAGGTCAGAAATACTCATTTCCAGATGTGGATATAAAGACGCGACCCCTTTACTAATTCCTCTGTTAAGCATTAGTAACAATAACCAGATGTATTTCCTTATTTTCAACAATAAATACGTGATTGAGCTACTTGATGTCCAATTCACTTGTTTTATTTTGATATTTACCGGATTATTAAAAGTTTTTCGATGATCGGACGAGAAAATTGCACAAATTATTTTTGTGTAATGATACGTGGCACGTGATGGGAAGTTAATAATTGAATAATATTTGAAAATGTAAAACGTTTCAAAATACAAATTTAATATTCATTCTGTTTCAAAGCGAATTTAATACACACAGGTATTTTCATTTCATGTGAAAAATTTATAATATACAATGTTACCGGTATGTTTTTAAAGTGCTCCACGTCTCTGTAACACACTTGACTCAATGTTCTGTAGAAATGTTGATAAAGAAAATAATTTATTCACATACCACAACAAGTAACGATAAGTTGCCTACTTTCCTAAATGTTATTCTTTAGGTTATATTGCATCACATGATGCAGTCACCCAAGAGGTATATTGTAACTATATGACACACTTAATGCTGCACCTAGTATATAAAAATAAAATCGCATGACTGAATAAGTCATAAAACAATACAATACGTACACCGTTTAAATATAACCACCACTAGGTGACATTTTTTTTAAAACAACTGATACCATGATAACTCGTGCCAGTTATCTTCTGATGATACATTTGGAAGAGTCATAACTCATAACAATGTTGTTCTCAAGAAACTTTTGGTACAGCGGTACGTCATACTGGTAGCTTTTAAAAGAAACTTATGGTACATTGTTTAGTTGTGCTATTAGCCTTATTTTGATGTTAATGATACAGTAAAAACTCATGTTAGTTTTAAAATTATCACATTTTTATTCTTAAATCGTCCTCGTCCTTAGTGGCACAACTGTATGGATGAGGAATTACAACGCTAGAATCTTGGTTTCGATACCTTTGGTGGGCAGAACAGATATAGCCTATTGTGCTAAATTACAAAACAAATTAAGTCTTCCTTTGGTAGACCCAGCAGATAGCTGTACGAGGTTTTTCTCTAATGCAAACAAACAATCCATCGTAATTTACATTATCTGAACGGTGAATATGGTAATAATACATGATATAATCCCCAATACTCACTGCTGTTTAATACACTAGAACGTTACGAGTCTTTCTCCAGGTTGTTAATCAATAATATTGGTTAGTAAATTAATTCTCATCTAGCTAGTACAATTTGATTGTTACAAGATTTATTTATTAATTTCTTCAGTAATTACTGTAATTAAAAAGTGATTTAGAAAATTTAAAAATAAAATAAAATGTTAAAAAAGTTCGATTTTCTTCAACATGGTACTATATAATGCAAAACGTAACTTTCAAAACGATAAATGTTTATGATCATTGTTAAGGAATCTTTAAATAATACATCACATCCGTTATCTATTACAGACGAGCTCAGTTGTTGGTTATAAAAACTTCATCTGACATCAACACTACACACTTCTTCTTTACCATCTTCTAATATTTATCAGGTTTGGACCAACTTAACAAAGTATGTTAATGTTTTAATTACTGTTTTTATTACTATCAACTGTGTATAACTGTTGCTATATCAACAAGATAGTTTTATTTGGTTTTGAC